>NC_138129.1:85204293-85415327 GCF_964188305.1 Podarcis bocagei | reverse complement strand
TCTTCCCCTGAGAGGTTTTGTGGTCGAAACAAAAGGCTTTTTATCACAGGACAAGAAATCAGCCCTCGCCCACTTAAGCGGCAAAAAAAGATTTTTTTTTAAAAACTCCCTAAGCCCCGGGGTCACAATTTCATCAAAAATCTGACTTTCGGAAAGTCACTCAAAATTAGTTCCAAAGGGTTGCAAATGCTCCCCTGAGAGGTTTGGTGGTCGAAACAGAAGGCTTTTTCTCACAGGAAAAGAAATCAGCCCTCGACAACTTAAGCGGCAGAAAAAGATTTTTTTGAAAAAATCCCTAAGCCCCGGGGTCACAATTTCATCAAAAATGTGACTTTTGGCAATTCACTCAAAAATAGTGCCAAACGGTTGCAAATGCTCCCTTGAGAGGTTTGGTGGTCGAAACAGAAGGCTTTTTATCACAGGACAAGAAATCAGCCCTCGCCGACTTAACCAGCAGAAAAAGATTTTTTTGCAAAAATCTCTAAGTCCCGGGGTTACAATTTCATCAAAAATGTGACTTTTGGCAATTCATTTAAAAATGGTGCCAAACGGTTGCAAATGCTCCCCTGAGAGGTTTGGTGGTCGAAACAGAAGGCTTTTTATCACAGGACAAGAAATCAGCCCTCGCCCACTTAACCGGCAGAAAAAGGGTTTTTGAAAAAATCCCTAAGCCCCGGGGTCACAATTTCATAAAAAATCTGACTTTCGGAAATTCACTCAAAATTAGTTCCAAAGGGTTTCAAAAGCTCCCCTGAGAGGTTTGGTGGTCGAAACAGAAGGCTTTTTATCACAGGACAAGAAATCAGCCCTCGACAACTTAACCGGCAGAAAAAGATTTTTTTGAAAAAAACTTTAAGCCCCGGGGTCACAATTTCATCAAAAATGTGACTTTTGGCAATTCACTCAAAAATGGTGCCAAACGGTTGCAAATGCTCCCCTGAAAGGGTCAGCGGTCGAAACAGAAGGCTTTTTATCACAGGACAAGAAATCAGCCCTTGACAACTTAACCGGCAGAAAAAGGGTTTTTGAAAAAATCCCTAAGCCCCGGGGTCACAATTTCATCAAAAATCTGACTTTCGGAAATTCACTAAAAATTAGTTCCAAAGGGTTGCAAAAGCTCCCCTGAGAGGTTTGGTGGTCGAAACAGAAGGCTTTTTATCACAGGACAAGAAATCACCCCTCGCAGACTTAACAAGCAGAAAAAGATTTTTTTGCAAAAATCTCTAAGCCCCGGGGTCACAATTTCATCAAAATGTGACTTTTGGCAATTCACTTAAAAATGGTGCCAAACGGTTGCAAATGCTCCCCTGAGAGGTTTGGCGGTCGAAACAGAAGGCTTTTTATCACAGGACAAGAAATCAGCCCTCGCCCACTTAACCGGCAGAAAAAGGGTTTTTGAAAAAATCCCTTAGCCCCGGGGTCACAATTTCATCAAAAATCTGACTTTCGGAAATTCACTCAAAATTAGTTCCAAAGGGTTGCAAAAGCTCCCCGGAGATGTTTGGTGGTCGAAACAGAAGGCTTTTTATCACAGGACAAGAAATCAGCCCTCGCCGACTTAACCAGCAGAAAAAGATTTTTTTGCAAAAATCTCTAAGCCCCGGGGTCACAATTTCATCAAAAATGTGACTTTTGGCAATTCACTTAAAAATGGTGCCAAACGGTTGCAAATGCTCCCCTGAGAGGTTTGGTGGTCGAAACAGAAGGCTTTTTATCACAGGACAAGAAATCAGCCCTCGCCCACTTAACCGGCAGAAAAAGGGTTTTTGAAAAAATCCCTTAGCCCGGGGTCACAATTCCATCAAAAATGTGACTTTTGGCAATTCACTCAAAAATAGTGCCAAACGGTTGCAAATGCTCCCCTGAGAGGTTTGGTGGTCGAAACAGAAGGCTTTTTATCACAGGACAAGAAATCAGCCCTCGCCCACTTAACCGGCAGAAAAAGGGTTTTTGAAAAAATCACTTAGCCCGGGGTCACAATTCCATCAAAAATGTGACTTTTGGCAATTCACTCAAAAATAGTGCCAAACGGTTGCATATGCTCCCCTGAGAGGTTTGGTGGTCGAAACAGAAGGCTTTTTATCACAGGACAAGAAATCAGCCCTCGCCCACTTAACCGGCAGAAAAGGGGTTTTTGAAAAAATCCCTAAGCCCCGGGGTCACAATTTCATCAAAAATCTGACTTTCGGAAATTCACTCAAAATTAGTTCCAAAGGGTTGCAAAAGCTCCCCGGAGATGTTTGGTGGTCGAAACAGAAGGCTTTTTATCACAGGACAAGAAATCAGCCCTCGCCGACTTAACCAGCAGAAAAAGATTTTTTTGCAAAAATCTCTAAGCCCCGGGGTCACAATTTCATCAAAAATGTGACTTTTGGCAATTCACTTAAAAATGGTGCCAAACGGTTGCAAATGCTCCCCTGAGAGGTTTGGTGGTCGAAACAGAAGGCTTTTTATCACAGGACAAGAAATCAGCCCTCGCCCACTTAACCGGCAGAAAAAGGGTTTTTGAAAAAATCCCTTAGCCCGGGGTCACAATTCCATCAAAAATGTGACTTTTGGCAATTCACTCAAAAATAGTGCCAAACGGTTGCAAATGCTCCCCTGAGAGGTTTGGTGGTCGAAACAGAAGGCTTTTTATCACAGGACAAGAAATCAGCCCTCGCCCACTTAACCGGCAGAAAAAGGGTTTTTGAAAAAATCACTTAGCCCGGGGTCACAATTCCATCAAAAATGTGACTTTTGGCAATTCACTCAAAAATAGTGCCAAACGGTTGCATATGCTCCCCTGAGAGGTTTGGTGGTCGAAACAGAAGGCTTTTTATCACAGGACAAGAAATCAGCCCTCGCCCACTTAACCGGCAGAAAAGGGGTTTTTGAAAAAATCCCTAAGCCCCGGGGTCACAATTTCATCAAAAATCTGACTTTCGGAAATTCACTCAAAATTAGTTCCAAAGGGTTGCAAAAGCTCCCCGGAGATGTTTGGTGGTCGAAACAGAAGGCTTTTTATCACAGGACAAGAAATCAGCCCTCGCCGACTTAACCAGCAGAAAAAGATTTTTTTGCAAAAATCTCTAAGCCCCGGGGTCACAATTTCATCAAAAATGTGACTTTTGGCAATTCACTTAAAAATGGTGCCAAACGGTTGCAAATGCTCCCCTGAGAGGTTTGGTGGTCGAAACAGAAGGCTTTTTATCACAGGACAAGAAATCAGCCCTCGCCCACTTAACCGGCAGAAAAAGGGTTTTTGAAAAAATCACTTAGCCCGGGGTCAGAATTCCATCAAAAATGTGACTTTTGGCAATTCACTCAAAAATAGTGCCAAACGGTTGCATATGCTCCCCTGAGAGGTTTGGTGGTCGAAACAGAAGGCTTTTTATCACAGGACAAGAAATCAGCCCTCGCCCACTTAACCGGCAGAAAAGGGGTTTTTGAAAAAATCCCTAAGCCCCGGGGTCACAATTTCATCAAAAATCTGACTTTCGGAAATTCACTCAAAATTAGTTCCAAAGGGTTGCAAATGCTCCCCTGAAAGTTTTGGTGGTTTAAACAGAAGGCTTTTTATCACAGGAAATGAAATCAGCCCTCGACAACTTAACCGGCAGAAAAAGATTTTTTTTGAAAAATTCCCTAAGCCCCGGGGTCACAATTTCATCAAAAATGTGACTTTTGGCAATTCACTCAAAAATGGTGCCAAACGGTTGCAAATGATCCCCTGAGAGGTTTTGTGGTCGAAACAAAAGGCTTTTTATCACAGGACAAGAAATCAGCCCTCGCCCACTTAACCGGCAGAAAAAGGGTTTTTGAAAAAATCCTTTAGCCCGGGGTCACAATTCCATCAAAAATGTGACTTTTGGCAATTCACTCAAAAATAGTGCCAAACGGTTGCAAATGCTGCCCTGAGAGGTTTGGCGGTCGAAACAGAAGGCTTTTTTATCCAAGGACAAGAAATCAGCCCTCGACATCTTAGAATAGAATCATAGAATCATAGAATCATAGAATCATAGAATTGGAAGAGACCACAAGGGCCATCGAGTCCAACCCCCTGCAAAGCAGGAAACACCATCAGAGCACTCCTGACATATGGTTGTCAAGCCTCTGCTTAAAGACCTCCAAAGTAGGAGACTCCACCACACTCCTTGGCAGCAAATTCCACTGTCGAACAGCTCTTACTGTCAGGAAGTTCTTCCTAATGTTTAGGTGGAATCTTCTTTCTTGTAGTTTGGATCCATTGCTCCGTGTCCGCTTCTCTGGAGCAGCAGAAAACAACCTTTCTCCCTCCTCTATGTGACATCCTTTTATATATTTGAACATGGCTATCATATCACCCCTTAACCTCCTCTTCTCCAGGCTAAACATGCCCAGCTCCCTTAGCCGTTCCTCATAAGGCATCGTTTCCAGGCCTTTGACCATTTTGGTTGCCCTCCTCTGGACACGTTCCAGTTTGTCAGTGTCCTTCTTGAATTGTGGTGCCCAGAACTGGACACAGTACTCCAGGTGTGGTCTGACCAGAGCAGAATACAGTGGCACTATTACTTCCCTTGATCTAGATGCTATACTCCTATTGATGCAGCCCAGAATTGCATTGGCTTTTTTAGCTGCCGCGTCACACTGTTGGCTCATGTCAAGTTTGTGGTCAACCAAGACTCCTAGATCCTTTTCACATGTACTGCTCTCAAGCCAGGTGTCACCCATCTTGTATTTGTGCCTCTCATTTTTTTTGCCCAAGTGCAATACTTTACATTTCTCCCTGTTAAAATTCATTTTGTTTGTTTTTGCCCAGTTCTCTAATCTGTCAAGGTCGTTTTGAAGTGTGATCCTGTCCTCTGGGGTGTTAGCCACCCCTCCCAGTTTGGTGTCATCTGCAAATTTGATCAGGATGCCCTTGAGTCCATCATCCAAGTCGTTGATAAAGATGTTAAATAAGACCGGGCCCAAGACAGAACCCTGTGGCACCCCACTAGTCACTCTTCTCCAGGATGAAGAGGAACCATTGATGAGCACCCTTTGGGTTCGGTCAGTCAGCCAGTTACAAATCCACTGAGTGGTAGCAGAGTCAAGACCACATTTTACCAGCTTCTTTACATGGGGCACCTTGTCAAATGCCTTACTGAAATCAAGGTAGGCTATATCCACTGAGTTCCCTTCATCTACCAGGCTTGTAATTCTGTCAAAAAATGAGATCAGGTTAGTCTGACATGACTTATTTTTCAGAAATCCATGCTGACTATTGGTGATCACAGCATTCCTTTCTAGTGCTCACAGACTGTTTGCTTAATGATCTGCTCCAGAATCTTCCCTGCTATTGATGTCAGACTGACTGGGCGGTAATTATTTGGGTCCTCTCTTTTCCCCTTTTTGAAAATAGGGACAACATTTGCCCTCCTCCAGTCTGCCGGGACTTCGCCTGTTCTCCAGGATTTCTCGAAGATGACTGCCAGTGGTTCTGAGATCACATCTGCCAGTTCTTTTAATACTCTTGGATGCAGTTCATCTGGCCCTGGAGACTTGAATACATCTAAACTAGCCAAATATTCTTGTACTGTCTCCTTAGTTATTCTGGGCTGTGTTTCCTTTGCTGAATCATTTGCTCCAAATTCTTCAGGTCGGGCATTGTTTTCTTTATCGGAGAAGACTGAGGCAAAGAAGGCATTGAGGAGTTCAGCCCTTTCTGTGTCCCCTGTTTGCATTTCACCATCTTCTCCTCTGAGTGACCCCACTGTTTCTTTGTTCTTCCTTTTGCTACGAACATACCCATAAAAGCCTTTTTTGTTGCTTTTAACCTCTCTAGCAAGCCTGAGTTCATTCTGTGCTTTAGCTTTTCTGACTTTGTGTCTACACGTGCTGGCTATTTGTTTGAATTCCTCTTTGGTGGTTTCCCCCCTTTTCCATTTTTTGTACACATCCTTTTTTAATCTTAATTCAGTTAAAAGTTCTTTAGATAGCCACCCTGGCTTCTTTAGGCACCTTCCATGTTTCCGTCTCATTGGTATTGCCTGACGTTGTGCTTTTACTATCTCCCTCTTAACAAACTCCCAGCCATCATGAACTCCCTTTCCTTTTAGTATTGCTGTCCATGGGATCTCACCCAGCACTTCCCTAAGTTTTATGAAGTCGGCTTTCTTAAAGTCAAGAAATTGAGTCCTAGTATGCTTGGCTGCTCCTTTCCGCTGTATAGTAAACTTCAGAAGAGCATGATCACTCGCGCCTAATGATCCTTCCACTTCTACCCCACTAACCAGGTCATCAGCATTGGTTAGGACCAGATCTAAAATGGCTGTTCCTCTTGTTGCTTCTCCCACTTTCTGGACAATGAAGTTGTCTGCAAGGCCAGTGAGGAATCTGTTTGACCTTATGCTCTTGGCTGAGTTTGACGTCCAACAAATATCCGGGTAATTGAAGTCCCCCATTACTACTATCTCCCTTCCTTTTGCATGCTTGGCCATCTGTTCCAGGAAGGCATCATCTATGTCCTCCGTTTGGCTTGGGGGTCTATAGTAAACTCCCACAATGAGGTCTCTGTTATTCTTCTCTCCCTTAATTTTGACCCAAATGCTCTCACATTGGCTTTGAGGTTCTAAATCTTGGATGTCTTCACAGGTATACACATCCCTGACATATAACGCCACTCCTCCTCCTTTCTTGTCTGGTCTGTTTCTCTGAAATAGATTGTATCCCCCCATTATTACATTCCAATCATGGGACTTATCCCACCAGGTTTCAGTGATGCCTATTATGTCATATTTAGTTTGCAGTACCAAGATCTTAACCAGCAGAAAAAGATTTTTTTGAAAAAAAAATCTTAACCAGCAGAAAAAGATTTTTTTGAAAAAATCCCTTGAAAAAGATTTTTTTGAAAAAAAAATTTCAAAAAGATTTTTTTGAAAACTTCCCTAAGCCCCGGGGTCACAATTTCATCAAAAATGTGACTTTTGGCAATTCACTCAAAAATGGTGCCAAACGGTTGCAAAGGCTCCCCTGATAGGTTTTGTGGTCGAAACAAAAGGCTTTTTATCACAGGACAAGAAATCAGCCCTTGACAACTTAACCGGGAGAAAAAGATTTTTTTGAAAAAATCCCTTAGCCCCGGGGTCACAATTCCATCAAAAATGTGACTTTTGGCAATTCACTCAAAAATAGTGCCAAACGGTTGCAAATGCTCCCCTGAGAGGTTTGGCGGTCGAAACAGAAGGATTTTTATCCGAGGACAAGAAATTAGCCCTCGCCATCTTAACCGGCAGAAGAAGATTTTTTTGAAAAAATCCCTAAGCCCCGGGGTCACAATTTCATCAAAAATCTGACTTTCGGAAATTCACTAAAAATTAGTTCCAAAGGGTTGCAAAAGCTCCCCTGAGAGGTTTGGTGGTCAAAACAGAAGGCTTTTTATCACAGGACAAGAAATCAGCCCTCGCCGACTTAACCAGCAGAAAAAGATTTTTTTGCAAAAATCTCTAAGTCCCAGGGTTACAATTTCATCAAAAATGTGACTTTTGGCAATTCATTTAAAAATGGTGCCAAACGGTTGCAAATGCTCCCCTGAGAGGTTTGGTGGTCGAAACAGAAGGCTTTTTATCACAGGACAAGAAATCAGCCCTCGCCCACTTAACCGGCAGAAAAAGGGTTTTTGAAAAAATCCCTTAGCCCGGGGGTCACAATTTCATCAAAAATCTGACTTTCGGAAATTCACTCAAAATTAGTTCCAAAGGGTTGGAAAAGCTCCCCTGAGAGGTTTGGTGGTCGAAACAGAAGGCTTTTTATCACAGGACAAGAAATCAGCCCTCGCCGACTTAACCGGCAGAAAAAGATTTTTTTGCAAAAATCTCTAAGCCCCGGGGTCACAATTTCATCAAAAATGTGACTTTTGGCAATTCACTCAAAAATGGTGCCAAACGGTTGCAAATGCTCCCCTGAGAGGTTTGGTGGTCGAAACAGAAGGCTTTTTATCACAGGACAAGAAATCAGCCCTCGCCCACTTAACCGGCAGAAAAAGGGTTTTTGAAAAAATCCCTTAGCCCGGGGTCACAATTCCATCAAAAATGTGACTTTTGGCAATTCACTCAAAAATAGTGCCAAACGGTTGCAAATCCTCCCCTGAAAGGGTCAGCGGTCGAAACAGAAGGCTTTTTATCACAGGACAAGAAATCAGCCCTCGCCCACTTAACCGGCAGAAAAGGGGTTTTTGAAAAAATCCCTAAGCCCCGGGGTCACAATTTCATCACAAATCTGACTTTCGGAAATTCACTCAAAATTAGTTCCAAAGGGTTGCAAATGCTCCCCTGAGAGGTTTGGTGGTCGAAACAGAAGGCTTTTTCTCACAGGAAAAGAAATCAGCCCTCGACAACTTAAGCGGCAGAAAAAGATTTTTTTGAAAAAATCCCTAAGCCCCGGGGTCACAATTTCATCAAAAATGTGACTTTTGGCAATTCACTCAAAAATAGTGCCAAACGGTTGCAAATGCTCCCCTGAGAGGTTTGGCGGTCGAAACAGAAGGCTTTTTTATTCGAGGACAAGAAATCAGCCCTCGCCGACTTAACCAGCAGAAAAAGATTTTTTTGCAAAGATCTCTAAGCCCCGGGGTCACAATTTCATCAAAAATGTGACTTTTGGCAATTCACTCAAAAATGGTGCCAAACGGTTGCAAATGCTCCCCTGAAAGGGTCAGCGGTCGAAACAGAAGGCTTTTTATCACAGGACAAGAAATCAGCCCTTGACAACTTAACCGGCAGAAAAAGATTTTTTTGAAAAAATCCCTTAGTCCCGGGGTCACAATTCCATCAAAAATGTGACTTTTGGCAATTCACTCAAAGAAAGTGCTAAACGGTTGCAAATGCTCCCCTGAGAGGTTTGGCGGTCGAAACAGAAGGCTTTTTATCACATGACAAGAAATCAGCCCTCGACAACTTAACCTGCAGAAAAAGATTTTTTTGAAAAATTCCCTAAGCCCCGGGGTCACAATTTCATCAAAAATGTGACTTTTGGCAATTCACTCAAAAATGGTGCCAAACGGTTGCAAATGCTCCCTGAGAGGTTTGGTGGTCAAAAAAGAAGGCTTTTTATCACAGGACAAGAAATCAGCCCTCGCCCACTTAACCGACAGAAAAAGGGTTTTTGAAAAAATCCCTAAGCCCCGGGGTCACAATTTCATCAAAAATCTGACCTTTGGAAATTCACTCAAAATTAGTTCCAAAGGGTTGCAAATGCTCCCCTGAAAGTTTTGGTGGTCGAAACAGAAGGCTTTTTCTCACAGGAAATGAAATCAGCCCTCGACAACTTAACCGGCAGAAAAAGATTTTTTTGAAAAATTCCCTAAGCCCCGGGGTCACAATTTCATCAAAAATGTGACTTTTGGCAATTCACTCAAAAATGGTGCCAAACGGTTGCAAATCTTCCCCTGAGAGGTTTTGTGGTCGAAACAAAAGGCTTTTTATCACAGGACAAGAAATCAGCCCTCGCCCACTTAAGCGGCAAAAAAAGATTTTTTTTAAAAAACTCCCTAAGCCCCGGGGTCACAATTTCATCAAAAATCTGACTTTCGGAAAGTCACTCAAAATTAGTTCCAAAGGGTTGCAAATGCTCCCCTGAGAGGTTTGGTGGTCGAAACAGAAGGCTTTTTCTCACAGGAAAAGAAATCAGCCCTCGACAACTTAAGCGGCAGAAAAAGATTTTTTTGAAAAAATCCCTAAGCCCCGGGGTCACAATTTCATCAAAAATGTGACTTTTGGCAATTCACTCAAAAATAGTGCCAAACGGTTGCAAATGCTCCCTTGAGAGGTTTGGTGGTCGAAACAGAAGGCTTTTTATCACAGGACAAGAAATCAGCCCTCGCCGACTTAACCAGCAGAAAAAGATTTTTTTGCAAAAATCTCTAAGTCCCGGGGTTACAATTTCATCAAAAATGTGACTTTTGGCAATTCATTTAAAAATGGTGCCAAACGGTTGCAAATGCTCCCCTGAGAGGTTTGGTGGTCGAAACAGAAGGCTTTTTATCACAGGACAAGAAATCAGCCCTCGCCCACTTAACCGGCAGAAAAAGGGTTTTTGAAAAAATCCCTAAGCCCCGGGGTCACAATTTCATAAAAAATCTGACTTTCGGAAATTCACTCAAAATTAGTTCCAAAGGGTTTCAAAAGCTCCCCTGAGAGGTTTGGTGGTCGAAACAGAAGGCTTTTTATCACAGGACAAGAAATCAGCCCTCGACAACTTAACCGGCAGAAAAAGATTTTTTTGCAAAAATCTCTAAGCCCCGGGGTCACAATTTCATCAAAAATGTGACTTTTGGCAATTCACTCAAAAATGGTGCCAAACGGTTGCAAATGCTCCCCTGAAAGGGTCAGCGGTCGAAACAGAAGGCTTTTTATCACAGGACAAGAAATCAGCCCTTGACAACTTAACCGGCAGAAAAAGGGTTTTTGAAAAAATCCCTAAGCCCCGGGGTCACAATTTCATCAAAAATCTGACTTTCGGAAATTCACTAAAAATTAGTTCCAAAGGGTTGCAAAAGCTCCCCTGAGAGGTTTGGTGGTCGAAACAGAAGGCTTTTTATCACAGGACAAGAAATCACCCCTCGCAGACTTAACAAGCAGAAAAAGATTTTTTTGCAAAAATCTCTAAGCCCCGGGGTCACAATTTCATCAAAATGTGACTTTTGGCAATTCACTTAAAAATGGTGCCAAACGGTTGCAAATGCTCCCCTGAGAGGTTTGGCGGTCGAAACAGAAGGCTTTTTATCACAGGACAAGAAATCAGCCCTCGCCCACTTAACCGGCAGAAAAAGGGTTTTTGAAAAAATCCCTTAGCCCCGGGGTCACAATTTCATCAAAAATCTGACTTTCGGAAATTCACTCAAAATTAGTTCCAAAGGGTTGCAAAAGCTCCCCGGAGATGTTTGGTGGTCGAAACAGAAGGCTTTTTATCACAGGACAAGAAATCAGCCCTCGCCGACTTAACCAGCAGAAAAAGATTTTTTTGCAAAAATCTCTAAGCCCCGGGGTCACAATTTCATCAAAAATGTGACTTTTGGCAATTCACTTAAAAATGGTGCCAAACGGTTGCAAATGCTCCCCTGAGAGGTTTGGTGGTCGAAACAGAAGGCTTTTTATCACAGGACAAGAAATCAGCCCTCGCCCACTTAACCGGCAGAAAAAGGGTTTTTGAAAAAATCCCTTAGCCCGGGGTCACAATTCCATCAAAAATGTGACTTTTGGCAATTCACTCAAAAATAGTGCCAAACGGTTGCAAATGCTCCCCTGAGAGGTTTGGTGGTCGAAACAGAAGGCTTTTTATCACAGGACAAGAAATCAGCCCTCGCCCACTTAACCGGCAGAAAAAGGGTTTTTGAAAAAATCACTTAGCCCGGGGTCACAATTCCATCAAAAATGTGACTTTTGGCAATTCACTCAAAAATAGTGCCAAACGGTTGCATATGCTCCCCTGAGAGGTTTGGTGGTCGAAACAGAAGGCTTTTTATCACAGGACAAGAAATCAGCCCTCGCCCACTTAACCGGCAGAAAAGGGGTTTTTGAAAAAATCCCTAAGCCCCGGGGTCACAATTTCATCAAAAATCTGACTTTCGGAAATTCACTCAAAATTAGTTCCAAAGGGTTGCAAAAGCTCCCCGGAGATGTTTGGTGGTCGAAACAGAAGGCTTTTTATCACAGGACAAGAAATCAGCCCTCGCCGACTTAACCAGCAGAAAAAGATTTTTTTGCAAAAATCTCTAAGCCCCGGGGTCACAATTTCATCAAAAATGTGACTTTTGGCAATTCACTTAAAAATGGTGCCAAACGGTTGCAAATGCTCCCCTGAGAGGTTTGGTGGTCGAAACAGAAGGCTTTTTATCACAGGACAAGAAATCAGCCCTCGCCCACTTAACCGGCAGAAAAAGGGTTTTTGAAAAAATCACTTAGCCCGGGGTCACAATTCCATCAAAAATGTGACTTTTGGCAATTCACTCAAAAATAGTGCCAAACGGTTGCATATGCTCCCCTGAGAGGTTTGGTGGTCGAAACAGAAGGCTTTTTATCACAGGACAAGAAATCAGCCCTCGCCCACTTAACCGGCAGAAAAGGGGTTTTTGAAAAAATCCCTAAGCCCCGGGGTCACAATTTCATCAAAAATCTGACTTTCGGAAATTCACTCAAAATTAGTTCCAAAGGGTTGCAAATGCTCCCCTGAAAGTTTTGGTGGTTTAAACAGAAGGCTTTTTATCACAGGAAATGAAATCAGCCCTCGACAACTTAACCGGCAGAAAAAGATTTTTTTTGAAAAATTCCCTAAGCCCCGGGGTCACAATTTCATCAAAAATGTGACTTTTGGCAATTCACTCAAAAATGGTGCCAAACGGTTGCAAATGATCCCCTGAGAGGTTTTGTGGTCGAAACAAAAGGCTTTTTATCACAGGACAAGAAATCAGCCCTCGCCCACTTAACCGGCAGAAAAAGGGTTTTTGAAAAAATCCTTTAGCCCGGGGTCACAATTCCATCAAAAATGTGACTTTTGGCAATTCACTCAAAAATAGTGCCAAACGGTTGCAAATGCTGCCCTGAGAGGTTTGGCGGTCGAAACAGAAGGCTTTTTTATCCAAGGACAAGAAATCAGCCCTCGACATCTTAGAATAGAATCATAGAATCATAGAATCATAGAATCATAGAATTGGAAGAGACCACAAGGGCCATCGAGTCCAACCCCCTGCAAAGCAGGAAACACCATCAGAGCACTCCTGACATATGGTTGTCAAGCCTCTGCTTAAAGACCTCCAAAGTAGGAGACTCCACCACACTCCTTGGCAGCAAATTCCACTGTCGAACAGCTCTTACTGTCAGGAAGTTCTTCCTAATGTTTAGGTGGAATCTTCTTTCTTGTAGTTTGGATCCATTGCTCCGTGTCCGCTTCTCTGGAGCAGCAGAAAACAACCTTTCTCCCTCCTCTATGTGACATCCTTTTATATATTTGAACATGGCTATCATATCACCCCTTAACCTCCTCTTCTCCAGGCTAAACATGCCCAGCTCCCTTAGCCGTTCCTCATAAGGCATCGTTTCCAGGCCTTTGACCATTTTGGTTGCCCTCCTCTGGACACGTTCCAGTTTGTCAGTGTCCTTCTTGAATTGTGGTGCCCAGAACTGGACACAGTACTCCAGGTGTGGTCTGACCAGAGCAGAATACAGTGGCACTATTACTTCCCTTGATCTAGATGCTATACTCCTATTGATGCAGCCCAGAATTGCATTGGCTTTTTTAGCTGCCGCGTCACACTGTTGGCTCATGTCAAGTTTGTGGTCAACCAAGACTCCTAGATCCTTTTCACATGTACTGCTCTCAAGCCAGGTGTCACCCATCTTGTATTTGTGCCTCTCATTTTTTTTGCCCAAGTGCAATACTTTACATTTCTCCCTGTTAAAATTCATTTTGTTTGTTTTTGCCCAGTTCTCTAATCTGTCAAGGTCGTTTTGAAGTGTGATCCTGTCCTCTGGGGTGTTAGCCACCCCTCCCAGTTTGGTGTCATCTGCAAATTTGATCAGGATGCCCTTGAGTCCATCATCCAAGTCGTTGATAAAGATGTTAAATAAGACCGGGCCCAAGACAGAACCCTGTGGCACCCCACTAGTCACTCTTCTCCAGGATGAAGAGGAACCATTGATGAGCACCCTTTGGGTTCGGTCAGTCAGCCAGTTACAAATCCACTGAGTGGTAGCAGAGTCAAGACCACATTTTACCAGCTTCTTTACATGGGGCACCTTGTCAAATGCCTTACTGAAATCAAGGTAGGCTATATCCACTGAGTTCCCTTCATCTACCAGGCTTGTAATTCTGTCAAAAAATGAGATCAGGTTAGTCTGACATGACTTATTTTTCAGAAATCCATGCTGACTATTGGTGATCACAGCATTCCTTTCTAGTGCTCACAGACTGTTTGCTTAATGATCTGCTCCAGAATCTTCCCTGCTATTGATGTCAGACTGACTGGGCGGTAATTATTTGGGTCCTCTCTTTTCCCCTTTTTGAAAATAGGGACAACATTTGCCCTCCTCCAGTCTGCCGGGACTTCGCCTGTTCTCCAGGATTTCTCGAAGATGACTGCCAGTGGTTCTGAGATCACATCTGCCAGTTCTTTTAATACTCTTGGATGCAGTTCATCTGGCCCTGGAGACTTGAATACATCTAAACTAGCCAAATATTCTTGTACTGTCTCCTTAGTTATTCTGGGCTGTGTTTCCTTTGCTGAATCATTTGCTCCAAATTCTTCAGGTCGGGCATTGTTTTCTTTATCGGAGAAGACTGAGGCAAAGAAGGCATTGAGGAGTTCAGCCCTTTCTGTGTCCCCTGTTTGCATTTCACCATCTTCTCCTCTGAGTGACCCCACTGTTTCTTTGTTCTTCCTTTTGCTACGAACATACCCATAAAAGCCTTTTTTGTTGCTTTTAACCTCTCTAGCAAGCCTGAGTTCATTCTGTGCTTTAGCTTTTCTGACTTTGTGTCTACACGTGCTGGCTATTTGTTTGAATTCCTCTTTGGTGGTTTCCCCCCTTTTCCATTTTTTGTACACATCCTTTTTTAATCTTAATTCAGTTAAAAGTTCTTTAGATAGCCACCCTGGCTTCTTTAGGCACCTTCCATGTTTCCGTCTCATTGGTATTGCCTGACGTTGTGCTTTTACTATCTCCCTCTTAACAAACTCCCAGCCATCATGAACTCCCTTTCCTTTTAGTATTGCTGTCCATGGGATCTCACCCAGCACTTCCCTAAGTTTTATGAAGTCGGCTTTCTTAAAGTCAAGAAATTGAGTCCTAGTATGCTTGGCTGCTCCTTTCCGCTGTATAGTAAACTTCAGAAGAGCATGATCACTCGCGCCTAATGATCCTTCCACTTCTACCCCACTAACCAGGTCATCAGCATTGGTTAGGACCAGATCTAAAATGGCTGTTCCTCTTGTTGCTTCTCCCACTTTCTGGACAATGAAGTTGTCTGCAAGGCCAGTGAGGAATCTGTTTGACCTTATGCTCTTGGCTGAGTTTGACGTCCAACAAATATCCGGGTAATTGAAGTCCCCCATTACTACTATCTCCCTTCCTTTTGCATGCTTGGCCATCTGTTCCAGGAAGGCATCATCTATGTCCTCCGTTTGGCTTGGGGGTCTATAGTAAACTCCCACAATGAGGTCTCTGTTATTCTTCTCTCCCTTAATTTTGACCCAAATGCTCTCACATTGGCTTTGAGGTTCTAAATCTTGATGTCTTCACAGGTATACACATCCCTGACATATAACGCCACTCCTCCTCCTTTCTTGTCTGGTCTGTTTCTCTGAAATAGATTGTATCCCCCCATTATTACATTCCAATCATGGGACTTATCCCACCAGGTTTCAGTGATGCCTATTATGTCATATTTAGTTTGCAGTACCAAGATCTTAACCAGCAGAAAAAGATTTTTTTGAAAAAAAAATCTTAACCAGCAGAAAAAGATTTTTTTTGAAAAAATCCCTTGAAAAAGATTTTTTTGAAAAAAAAATTTCAAAAAGATTTTTTTGAAAACTTCCCTAAGCCCCGGGGTCACAATTTCATCAAAAATGTGACTTTTGGCAATTCACTCAAAAATGGTGCCAAACGGTTGCAAAGGCTCCCCTGATAGGTTTTGTGGTCGAAACAAAAGGCTTTTTATCACAGGACAAGAAATCAGCCCTTGACAACTTAACCGGGAGAAAAAGATTTTTTTGAAAAAATCCCTTAGCCCCGGGGTCACAATTCCATCAAAAATGTGACTTTTGGCAATTCACTCAAAAATAGTGCCAAACGGTTGCAAATGCTCCCCTGAGAGGTTTGGCGGTCGAAACAGAAGGATTTTTATCCGAGGACAAGAAATTAGCCCTCGCCATCTTAACCGGCAGAAGAAGATTTTTTTGAAAAAATCCCTAAGCCCCGGGGTCACAATTTCATCAAAAATGTGACTTTTGGCAATTCACTCAAAAATGGTGCCAAACGGTTGCAAATGATCCCCTGAGAGGTTTTGTGGTCGAAACAAAAGGCTTTTTATCACAGGACAAGAAATCAGCCCTCGCCCACTTAACCGGCAGAAAAAGGGTTTTTGAAAAAATCCTTTAGCCCGGGGTCACAATTCCATCAAAAATGTGACTTTTGGCAATTCACTCAAAAATAGTGCCAAACGGTTGCAAATGCTGCCCTGAGAGGTTTGGCGGTCGAAACAGAAGGCTTTTTTATCCAAGGACAAGAAATCAGCCCTCGACATCTTAGAATAGAATCATAGAATCATAGAATCATAGAATCATAGAATTGGAAGAGACCACAAGGGCCATCGAGTCCAACCCCCTGCAAAGCAGGAAACACCATCAGAGCACTCCTGACATATGGTTGTCAAGCCTCTGCTTAAAGACCTCCAAAGTAGGAGACTCCACCACACTCCTTGGCAGCAAATTCCACTGTCGAACAGCTCTTACTGTCAGGAAGTTCTTCCTAATGTTTAGGTGGAATCTTCTTTCTTGTAGTTTGGATCCATTGCTCCGTGTCCGCTTCTCTGGAGCAGCAGAAAACAACCTTTCTCCCTCCTCTATGTGACATCCTTTTATATATTTGAACATGGCTATCATATCACCCCTTAACCTCCTCTTCTCCAGGCTAAACATGCCCAGCTCCCTTAGCCGTTCCTCATAAGGCATCGTTTCCAGGCCTTTGACCATTTTGGTTGCCCTCCTCTGGACACGTTCCAGTTTGTCAGTGTCCTTCTTGAATTGTGGTGCCCAGAACTGGACACAGTACTCCAGGTGTGGTCTGACCAGAGCAGAATACAGTGGCACTATTACTTCCCTTGATCTAGATGCTATACTCCTATTGATGCAGCCCAGAATTGCATTGGCTTTTTTAGCTGCCGCGTCACACTGTTGGCTCATGTCAAGTTTGTGGTCAACCAAGACTCCTAGATCCTTTTCACATGTACTGCTCTCAAGCCAGGTGTCACCCATCTTGTATTTGTGCCTCTCATTTTTTTTGCCCAAGTGCAATACTTTACATTTCTCCCTGTTAAAATTCATTTTGTTTGTTTTTGCCCAGTTCTCTAATCTGTCAAGGTCGTTTTGAAGTGTGATCCTGTCCTCTGGGGTGTTAGCCACCCCTCCCAGTTTGGTGTCATCTGCAAATTTGATCAGGATGCCCTTGAGTCCATCATCCAAGTCGTTGATAAAGATGTTAAATAAGACCGGGCCCAAGACAGAACCCTGTGGCACCCCACTAGTCACTCTTCTCCAGGATGAAGAGGAACCATTGATGAGCACCCTTTGGGTTCGGTCAGTCAGCCAGTTACAAATCCACTGAGTGGTAGCAGAGTCAAGACCACATTTTACCAGCTTCTTTACATGGGGCACCTTGTCAAATGCCTTACTGAAATCAAGGTAGGCTATATCCACTGAGTTCCCTTCATCTACCAGGCTTGTAATTCTGTCAAAAAATGAGATCAGGTTAGTCTGACATGACTTATTTTTCAGAAATCCATGCTGACTATTGGTGATCACAGCATTCCTTTCTAGTGCTCACAGACTGTTTGCTTAATGATCTGCTCCAGAATCTTCCCTGCTATTGATGTCAGACTGACTGGGCGGTAATTATTTGGGTCCTCTCTTTTCCCCTTTTTGAAAATAGGGACAACATTTGCCCTCCTCCAGTCTGCCGGGACTTCGCCTGTTCTCCAGGATTTCTCGAAGATGACTGCCAGTGGTTCTGAGATCACATCTGCCAGTTCTTTTAATACTCTTGGATGCAGTTCATCTGGCCCTGGAGACTTGAATACATCTAAACTAGCCAAATATTCTTGTACTGTCTCCTTAGTTATTCTGGGCTGTGTTTCCTTTGCTGAATCATTTGCTCCAAATTCTTCAGGTCGGGCATTGTTTTCTTTATCGGAGAAGACTGAGGCAAAGAAGGCATTGAGGAGTTCAGCCCTTTCTGTGTCCCCTGTTTGCATTTCACCATCTTCTCCTCTGAGTGACCCCACTGTTTCTTTGTTCTTCCTTTTGCTACGAACATACCCATAAAAGCCTTTTTTGTTGCTTTTAACCTCTCTAGCAAGCCTGAGTTCATTCTGTGCTTTAGCTTTTCTGACTTTGTGTCTACACGTGCTGGCTATTTGTTTGAATTCCTCTTTGGTGGTTTCCCCCCTTTTCCATTTTTTGTACACATCCTTTTTTAATCTTAATTCAGTTAAAAGTTCTTTAGATAGCCACCCTGGCTTCTTTAGGCACCTTCCATGTTTCCGTCTCATTGGTATTGCCTGACGTTGTGCTTTTACTATCTCCCTCTTAACAAACTCCCAGCCATCATGAACTCCCTTTCCTTTTAGTATTGCTGTCCATGGGATCTCACCCAGCACTTCCCTAAGTTTTATGAAGTCGGCTTTCTTAAAGTCAAGAAATTGAGTCCTAGTATGCTTGGCTGCTCCTTTCCGCTGTATAGTAAACTTCAGAAGAGCATGATCACTCGCGCCTAATGATCCTTCCACTTCTACCCCACTAACCAGGTCATCAGCATTGGTTAGGACCAGATCTAAAATGGCTGTTCCTCTTGTTGCTTCTCCCACTTTCTGGACAATGAAGTTGTCTGCAAGGCCAGTGAGGAATCTGTTTGACCTTATGCTCTTGGCTGAGTTTGACGTCCAACAAATATCCGGGTAATTGAAGTCCCCCATTACTACTATCTCCCTTCCTTTTGCATGCTTGGCCATCTGTTCCAGGAAGGCATCATCTATGTCCTCCGTTTGGCTTGGGGGTCTATAGTAAACTCCCACAATGAGGTCTCTGTTATTCTTCTCTCCCTTAATTTTGACCCAAATGCTCTCACATTGGCTTTGAGGTTCTAAATCTTGGATGTCTTCACAGGTATACACATCCCTGACATATAACGCCACTCCTCCTCCTTTCTTGTCTGGTCTGTTTCTCTGAAATAGATTGTATCCCCCCATTATTACATTCCAATCATGGGACTTATCCCACCAGGTTTCAGTGATGCCTATTATGTCATATTTAGTTTGCAGTACCAAGATCTTAACCAGCAGAAAAAGATTTTTTTGAAAAAAAAATCTTAACCAGCAGAAAAAGATTTTTTTGAAAAAATCCCTTGAAAAAGATTTTTTTGAAAAAAAAATTTCAAAAAGATTTTTTTGAAAACTTCCCTAAGCCCCGGGGTCACAATTTCATCAAAAATGTGACTTTTGGCAATTCACTCAAAAATGGTGCCAAACGGTTGCAAAGGCTCCCCTGATAGGTTTTGTGGTTGAAACAAAAGGCTTTTTATCACAGGACAAGAAATCAGCCCTTGACAACTTAACCGGGAGAAAAAGATTTTTTTGAAAAAATCCCTTAGCCCCGGGGTCACAATTCCATCAAAAATGTGACTTTTGGCAATTCACTCAAAAATAGTGCCAAACGGTTGCAAATGCTCCCCTGAGAGGTTTGGCGGTCGAAACAGAAGGATTTTTATCCGAGGACAAGAAATTAGCCCTCGCCATCTTAACCGGCAGAAGAAGATTTTTTTGAAAAAATCCCTAAGCCCCGGGGTCACAATTTCATCAAAAATCTGACTTTCGGAAATTCACTAAAAATTAGTTCCAAAGGGTTGCAAAAGCTCCCCTGAGAGGTTTGGTGGTCAAAACAGAAGGCTTTTTATCACAGGACAAGAAATCAGCCCTCGCCGACTTAACCAGCAGAAAAAGATTTTTTTGCAAAAATCTCTAAGTCCCAGGGTTACAATTTCATCAAAAATGTGACTTTTGGCAATTCATTTAAAAATGGTGCCAAACGGTTGCAAATGCTCCCCTGAGAGGTTTGGTGGTCGAAACAGAAGGCTTTTTATCACAGGACAAGAAATCAGCCCTCGCCCACTTAACCGGCAGAAAAAGGGTTTTTGAAAAAATCCCTTAGCCCGGGGGTCACAATTTCATCAAAAATCTGACTTTCGGAAATTCACTCAAAATTAGTTCCAAAGGGTTGGAAAAGCTCCCCTGAGAGGTTTGGTGGTCGAAACAGAAGGCTTTTTATCACAGGACAAGAAATCAGCCCTCGCCGACTTAACCGGCAGAAAAAGATTTTTTTGCAAAAATCTCTAAGCCCCGGGGTCACAATTTCATCAAAAATGTGACTTTTGGCAATTCACTCAAAAATGGTGCCAAACGGTTGCAAATGCTCCCCTGAGAGGTTTGGTGGTCGAAACAGAAGGCTTTTTATCACAGGACAAGAAATCAGCCCTCGCCCACTTAACCGGCAGAAAAAGGGTTTTTGAAAAAATCCCTTAGCCCGGGGTCACAATTCCATCAAAAATGTGACTTTTGGCAATTCACTCAAAAATAGTGCCAAACGGTTGCAAATCCTCCCCTGAAAGGGTCAGCGGTCGAAACAGAAGGCTTTTTATCACAGGACAAGAAATCAGCCCTCGCCCACTTAACCGGCAGAAAAGGGGTTTTTGAAAAAATCCCTAAGCCCCGGGGTCACAATTTCATCACAAATCTGACTTTCGGAAATTCACTCAAAATTAGTTCCAAAGGGTTGCAAATGCTCCCCTGAAAGTTTTGGTGGTTTAAACAGAAGGCTTTTTATCACAGGAAATGAAATCAGCCCTCGACAACTTAACCGGCAGAAAAATATTTTTTTGAAAAATTCCCTAAGCCCCGGGGTCACAATTTCATCAAAAATCTGACTTTCGGAAATTCACTCAAAAATGGTGCCAAACGGTTGCAAATGCTCCCCTGAGAGGTTTTGTGGTCGAAACAGAAGGATTTTTATCCGAGGACAAGAAATCAGCCCTCGACAACTTAAGCGGCAGAAAAAGATTTTTTTGAAAAAATCCCTAAGCCCCGGGGTCACAATTTCATCAAAAATGTGACTTTTGGCAATTCACTCAAAAATAGTGCCAAACGGTTGCAAATGCTCCCCTGAGAGGTTTGGTGGTCGAAACAGAAGGCTTTTTTATCCGAGGACAAGACATCAGCCCTCGACATCTTTACCGGCAGAAGAAGATTTTTTTGAAAAAATCCCTAAGCCCCGAAATCACAATTTCATCAAAAATGTGACTTTTGGCAATTCACTCAAAATTAGTTCCAAAGGGTTGCAAATGCTCCCCTGAAAGGGTCAGCCGTCGAAACAGAAGGTTTTTTATCATAGGACAAGAAATCAGCCCTTGACAACTTAACCGGCAGAAAAAGGGTTTTTGAAAAAATCCCTAAGCCCCGGGGTCACAATTCCATCAAAAATGTGACTTTTGGCAATTCACTCAAAAATAGTGCCAAACGGTTGCAAATGCTCCCCTGAGAGGTTTGGCGGTCGAAACAGAAGGATTTTTATCCGAGGACAAGAAATCAGCCCTCGCCATCTTAACCGGCAGAAGAAGATTTTTTTGAAAAAATCCCTAAGCCCCGGGGTCACAATTTCATCAAAAATCTGACTTTCGGAAATTCACTAAAAATTAGTTCCAAAGGGTTGCAAAAGCTCCCCTGAGAGGTTTGGTGGTCGAAACAGAAGGCTTTTTATCACAGGACAAGAAATCAGCCCTCGCCGACTTAACCAGCAGAAAAAGATTTTTTTGCAAAAATCTCTAAGTCCCGTGGTTACAATTTCAACAAAAATGTGACTTTTGGCAATTCATTTAAAAATGGTGCCAAACGGTTGCAAATGCTCCCCTGAGAGGTTTTGTGGTCGAAACAGAAGGCTTTTTATCACAGGACAAGAAATCAGCCCTCGCCCACTTCACCGGCAGAAAAAGGGTTTTTGAAAAAATCCCTTAGCCCCGGGGTCACAATTTCATCAAAAATCTGACTTTCGGAAATTCACTCAAAATTAGTTCCAAAGGGTTGCAAAAGCTCCCCTGAGAGGTTTGGTGGTCGAAACAGAAGGCTTTTTATCACAGGACAAGAAATCAGCCCTCGCCGACTTAACCAGCAGAAAAAGATTTTTTTGCAAAAATCTCTAAGCCCCGGGGTCACAATTTCATCAAAAATGTGACTTTTGGCAATTCACTCAAAAATGGTGCCAAACGGTTGCAAATGCTCACCTGAAAGGGTCAGCGGTCGAAACAGAAGGCTTTTTATCACAGGACAAGAAATCAGCCCTTGACAACTTAACCGGCAGAAAAAGGGTTTTTGAAAAAATCCCTAAGCCCCGGGGTCACAATTTCATCAAAAATCTGACTTTCGGAAATTCACTAAAAATTAGTTCCAAAGGGTTGCAAAAGCTCCCCTGAGAGGTTTGGTGGTCGAAACAGAAGGCTTTTTATCACAGGACAAGAAATCAGCCCTCGCCGACTTAACCAGCAGAAAAAGATTTTTTTGCAAAAATCTCTAAGCCCCGGGGTCACAATTTCATCAAAAATGTGACTTTTGGCAATTCACTCAAAAATAGTGCCAAACGGTTGCATATGCTCCCTGAGAGGTTTGGTGGTCGAAACAGAAGGCTTTTTATCACAGGACAAGAAATCAGCCCTCGCCCACTTAACCGGCAGAAAAAGGGTTTTTGAAAAATCCTTTAGCCCGGGGTCACAATTCTATAAAAAATGTGACTTTTGGCAATTCACTCAAAAATAGTGCCAAACGGTTGCAAATGCTGCCCTGAGAGGTTTGGCGGTCGAAACAGAAGGCTTTTTTATGCAAGGACAAGAAATCAGCCCTCGACATCTTAACCAGCAGAAAAAGATTTTTTTGAAAAAATCCCTAAGCCCCGGGGTCACAATTTCATCAAAAATGTGACTTTCAGAAATTCACTCAAAATTAGTACCAAAGGGTTGCAAATGCTCCCCGAGAGGTTTGGTGGTCGAAACAGAAGGCTTTTTCTCACAGGAAAAGAAATCAGCCCTCGAAAACTTAAGCGGCAGAAAAAGATTTTTTTGAAAAAATCCCTAAGCCCCGGGGTCACAATTTCATCAAAAATGTGACTTTTGCAATTCACTCAAAAATAGTGCCAAACGGTTGCAAATGATCCCCTGAGAGGTTTGGCGGTCGAAACAGAAGGCTTTTTTCTCACAGGAAAAGAAATCAGCCCTCGACATCTTTACCGGCAGAAGAAGATTTTTTGAAAAATCCCTAAGCCCCGAAATCACAATTTCATCAAAAATCTGACTTTCGGAAATTCACTCAAAATTAGTTCCAAAGGGTTGCAAAAGCGCCCCTGAGAGGTTTGGTGGTTGAAACAGAAGGCTTTTTATCACAGGACAAGAAATCAGCCCTCGCCGACTTAACCAGCAGAAAAAGATTTTTTTGCAAAGATCTCTAAGCCCTGGGGTCACAATTTCAACCAAAATGTGACTTTCGGCAATTCACTCAAAAATGGTGCCAAACGGTTGCAAATGCTCCCCTGAAAGGGTCAGCGGTCGAAACAGAAGGCTTTTTATCACAGGACAAGAAATCAGCCCTTGACAACTTAACCGGCAGAAAAAGATTTTTTTGAAAAAATCCCTTAGCCCCGGGGTCACAATTCCATCAAAAATGTGACTTTTGGCAATTCACTCAAAGAAAGTGCTAAACGGTTACAAATGCTCCCCTGAGAGGTTTGGCGGTCGAAACAGAAGGCTTTTTATCACAGGACAAGAAATCCGCCCTCGACAACTTAACCTGCAGAAAAAGATTTTTTTGAAAAAATCCCTAAGCCCCGGGGTCACAATTTCATCAAAAATGTGACTTTTGGCAATTCACTCAAAAATGGTGCCAAACGGTTGCAAATGCTCCTTGAGAGGTTTGGCGGTCGAAACAGAAGGCTTTTTATCACAGGACAAGAAATCAGCCCTCGACACTTAACCGGCAGAAAAAGGGTTTTTGAAAAAATCCCTAAGCCCCGGGGTCACAATTTCATCAAAAATCTGACTTTCGGAAATTCACTCAAAATTAGTTCCAAAGGGTTGCAAATGTTCCCCTGAAAGTTTTGGTGGTCGAAACAGAAGGCTTTTTCTCACAGGACAAGAAATCAGCCCTCGACAACTTAACCAGCAGAAAAAGATTTTTTTGAAAAATTCCCTAAGCCCCGGGGTCACAATTTCATCAAAAATGTGACTTTTGGCAATTCACTCAAAAATGGTGCCAAACGGTTGCAAATGCTCCCCTGAGAGGTTTTGTGGTCGAAACAAAAGGCTTTTTATCACAGGACAAGAAATCAGCCCTCGCCGACTTAACCAGCAGAAAAAGATTTTTTTGCAAAAATCTCTAAGCCCCGGGGTCACAATTTCATCAAAAATGTGACTTTTGGCAATTCACTCAAAAATGGTGCCAAACGGTTGCAAATGCTCCCCTGAAAGGGTCAGCGGTCGAAACAGAAGGCTTTTTATCACAGGACAAGAAATCAGCCCTTGACAACTTAACCGGCAGAAAAAGGGTTTTTGAAAAAATCCCTAAGCCCCGGGGTCACAATTTCATCAAAAATCTGACTTTCGGAAATTCACTCAAAATTGGTTCCAAAGGGTTGCAAATGCTCCCCTGAAAGTTTTGGTGGTCGAAACAGAAGGCTTTTTCTCACAGGACAAGAAATCAGCCCTCGCCGACTTAACCGGCAGAAAAAGATTTTTTTGCAAAAATCTCTAAGCCCCGGGGTCACAATTTCATCAAAAATGTGACTTTTGGCAATTCTCTCAATAATGGTGCCAAACGGTTGCAAATGCTCCCCTGAGAGGTTTGGTGGTCGAAACAGAAGGCTTTTTATCACAGGACAAGAAATCAGCCCTTGACAACTTCACCGGCAAAAAAAGATTTTTTTGAAAAAATCCCTAAGCCCCGGGGTCACAATTCCATCAAAAATGTGACTTTTGGCAATTCACTCAAAAATAGTGCCAAACGGTTGCAAATGCTCCCCTGAGAGGTTTGGCGGTCGAAACAGAAGGCTTTTTTATCCGAGAACAAGAAAACAGCCCTCGACATCTTAACCAGCAGAAAAAGATTTTTTTGAAAAAATCCCTAAGCCCCGGGGTCACAATTTCATCAAAAATGTGACTTTTGGCAATTCACTCAGAAATGGTGCCAAACGGTTGCAAATGCTCCCCTGAGAGGTTTTGTGGTCGAAACAAAAGGCTTTTTATCACAGGACAAGAAATCATCCCTCGCCGACTTAACCGGCAAAAAAAGATTTTTTTGAAAAAATCCCTAAGCCCCGGGGTCACAATTTCATCAAAAATGTGACTTTTGGCAATTCACTCAGAAATGGTGCCAAACGGTTGCAAATGCTCCCCTGAGAGGTTTTGTGGTCGAAACAAAAGGCTTTTTATCACAGGACAAGAAATCATCCCTCGCCGACTTAACCGGCAAAAAAAGATTTTTTTGAAAAAATCCCTAAGCCCCGGGGTCACAATTTCATCAAAAATGTGACTTTCGGAAATTCACTAAAAATTAGTTCCGAAGGGTTGCAAAAGCTCCCCTGAGAGGTTTGGTGGTCGAAACAGAAGGCTTTTTATCACAGGACAAGAAATCAGCCCTCGCCGACTTAACCAGCAGAAAAAGATTTTTTTGCAAAAATCTCTAAGCCCCGGGGTCACAATTTCATCAAAAATGTGACTTTTGGCAATTCACTCAAAAATGGTGCCAAACGGTTGCAAATGCTCCCCTGAAAGGGTCAGCGGTCGAAACAGAAGGCTTTTTATCACAGGACAAGAAATCAGCCCTTGACAACTTAACCGGCAGAAAAGGGTTTTTGAAAAAATCCCTAAGCCCCGGGGTCACAATTTCACCAAAAATGTGACTTTCGGAAATTCACTCAAAATTGGTTCCAAAGGGTTGCAAATGCTCCCCTGAAAGTTTTGGTGGTCGAAACAGAAGGCTTTTTCTCACAGGACAAGAAATCAGCCCTCGCCGACTTAACCGGCAGAAAAAGATTTTTTTGCGAAAATCTCTAAGCCCCGGGGTCACAATTCCATCAAAAATGTGACTTTTGGCAATTCACTCAAAAATAGTGCCAAACGGTTGCACATGCTCCCCTGAGAGGTTTGGCGGTCGAAACAGAAGGCTTTTTTATCCGAGAACAAGAAAACAGCCCTCGACATCTTAACCAGCAGAAAAAGATTTTTTTGAAAAAATCCCTAAGCCCCGGGGTCACAATTTCATCAAAAATGTGACTTTTGGCAATTCACTCAGAAATGGTGCCAAACGGTTGCAAATGATCCCCTGAAAGGGTCAGCGGTCGAAACAGAAGCCTTTTTATCACAGGACAAGAAATCAGCCCTTGACAACTTAACCGGGAGAAAAAGATTTTTTTGAAAAAATCCCTTAGCCCCGGGGTCACAATTCCATCAAAAATGTGACTTTTGGCAATTCACTCAAAAAAAGTGCCAAACGGTTGCAAATGCTCCCCTGAGAGGTTTGGTGGTCTAAACAGAAGGCTTTTTATCACAGGTCAAGAAATCAGCCCTCGCCGACTTAACCAGCAGAAAAAGATTTTTTTGCAAAGATCTCTAAGCCCTGGGGTCACAATTTCAACCAAAATGTGACTTTCGGGAATTCACTCAAAAATGGTGCCAAACGGTTGCAAATGCTCCCCTGAAAGGGTCAGCGGTCGAAACAGAAGGCTTTTTATCACAGGACAAGAAATCAGCCCTTGACAACTTAACCGGCAGAAAAAGATTTTTTTGAAAAAATCCCTTAGCCCCGGGGTCACAATTCCATCAAAAATGTGACTTTTGGCAATTCACTCAAAGAAAGTGCTAAACGGTTGCAAATGCTCCCCTGAGAGGTTTGGCGGTCGAAACAGAAGGCTTTTTATCACAGGACAAGAAATCCGCCCTCGACAACTTAACCTGCAGAAAAAGATTTTTTTGAAAAATTCCCTAAGCCCCGGGGTCACAATTTCATCAAAAATGTGACTTTTGGCAATTCACTCAAAAATGGTGCCAAACGGTTGCAAATGCTCCTTGAGAGGTTTGGCGGTCGAAACAGAAGGCTTTTTATCACAGGACAAGAAATCAGCCCTTGACACTTAACCGGCAGAAAAAGGGTTTTTGAAAAAATCCCTAAGCCCCGGGGTCACAATTTCATCAAAAATCTGACTTTCGGAAATTCACTCAAAATTAGTTCCAAAGGGTTGCAAATGCTCCCCTGAAAGTTTTGGTGGTCGAAACAGAAGGCTTTTTCTCACAGGACAAGAAATCAGCCCTCGACAACTTAACCAGCAGAAAAAGATTTTTTTGAAAAATTCCCTAAGCCCCGGGGTCACAATTTCATCAAAAATGTGACTTTTGGCAATTCACTCAAAAATGGTGCCAAACGGTTGCAAATGCTCCCCTGAGAGGTTTTGTGGTCGAAACAAAAGGCTTTTTATCACAGGACAAGAAATCATCCCTCGCCGACTTAACCGGCAAAAAAAGATTTTTTTGAAAAAATCCCTAAGCCCCGGGGTCACAATTTCATCAAAAATGTGACTTTCGGAAATTCACTAAAAATTAGTTCCAAAGGGTTGCAAAAGCTCCCCTGAGAGGTTTGGTGGTCGAAACAGAAGGCTTTTTATCACAGGACAAGAAATCAGCCCTCGCCGACTTAACCAGCAGAAAAAGATTTTTTTGCAAAAATCTCTAAGCCCCGGGGTCACAATTTCATCAAAAATGTGACTTTTGGCAATTCACTCAAAAATGGTGCCAAACGGTTGCAAATGCTCCCCTGAAAGGGTCAGCGGTCGAAACAGAAGGCTTTTTATCACAGGACAAGAAATCAGCCCTTGACAACTTAACCGGCAGAAAAAGATTTTTTTGCAAAAATCTCTAAGCCCCGGGGTCACAATTTCATCAAAAATGTGACTTTTGGCAATTCACTCAAAAATGGTGCCAAACGGTTGCAAATGCTCCCCTGAGAGGTTTGGTGGTCGAAACAGAAGGCTTTTTATCACAGGACAAGAAATCAGCCCTTGACAACTTCACCGGCAAAAAAAGATTTTTTTGAAAAAATCCCTAAGCCCCGGGGTCACAATTTCATCAAAAATGTGACTTTTGGCAATTCACTCAAAAATAGTGCCAAACGGTTGCAAATGCTCCCCTGAGAGGTTTGGCGGTCGAAACAGAAGGATTTTTATCCGAGGACAAGAAATCAGCCCTCGCCATCTTAACCGGCAGAAGAAGATTTTTTTGAAAAAATCCCTAAGCCCCGGGGTCACGATTTCATCAAAAATCTGACTTTCGGAAATTCACTCAAAATTAGTTCCAAAGGGTTGCAAAAGCTCCCCTGAGAGGTTTGGTGGTCGAAACAGAAGGCTTTTTATCACAGGACAAGAAATCAGCCCTCGCCGACTTAACCAGCAGAAAAAGATTTTTTTGCAAAAATCTCTAAGCCCCGGCACAATTCCATCAAAAATGTGACTTTTGGCAATTCACTCAAAAATAGTGCCAAACGGTTGCAAATGCTCCCCTGAGAGGTTTGGCGGTCGAAACAGAAGGCTTTTTTATCCGAGAACAAGAAAACAGCCCTCGACATCTTAACCAGCAGAAAAAGATTTTTTTGAAAAAATCCCTAAGCCCCGGGGTCACAATTTCATCAAAAATCTGACTTTCGGAAATTCACTCAAAATTAGTTCCAAAGGGTTGCAAAAGCTCCCCTGAGAGGTTTGGTGGTCGAAACAGAAGGCTTTTTATCACACGACAAGAAATCAGCCCTCGCCGACTTAACCGGCAGAAACAGATTTTTTTGCAAAAATCTCTAAGCCCCGGGGTCACAATTTCATCAAAAATGTGACTTTTGGCAATTCACTCAGAAATGGTGCCAAACGGTTGCAAATGATCCCCTGAAAGGGTCAGCGGTCGAAACAGAAGCCTTTTTATCACAGGACAAGAAATCAGCCCTTGACAACTTAACCGGGAGAAAAAGATTTTTTTGAAAAAATCCCTTAGCCCCGGGGTCACAATTCCATCAAAAATGTGACTTTTGGCAATTCACTCAAAAAAAGTGCCAAACGGTTGCAAATGCTCCCCTGAGAGGTTTGGTGGTCTAAACAGAAGGCTTTTTATCACAGGACAAGAAATCAGCCCTCGCCCACTTAACCGGCAGAAAAAGGGTTTTTGAAAAAATCCCTAAGCCCCGGGGTCACAATTTCATCAAAAATCTGACTTTCGGAAATTCACTCAAAATTAGTTCCAAAGGGTTGCAAATGCTCCCCTGAAAGTTTTGGTGGTCGAAACAGAAGGCTTTTTCTCACAGGAAATGAAATCAGCCCTCGACAACTTAACCGGCAGAAAAATATTTTTTTGAAAAATTTCCTAAGCAAAATCAAAAATGTGACTTTTGGCAATTCACTCAAAAATGGTGCCAAACGGTTGCAAATGCTCCCCTGAGAGGTTTGGTGGTCGAAACAGAAGGCTTTTTATCACAGGACAAGAAATCAGCCCTTGACAACTTCACCGGCAAAAAAAGATTTTTTTGAAAAAATCCCTAAGCCCCGGGGTCACAATTTCATCAAAAATGTGACTTTCGGAAATTCACTCAAAATTAGTTCCAAAGGGTTGCAAAAGCTCCCCTGAGAGGTTTGGTGGTCGAAACAGAAGGCTTTTTATCACAGGACAAGAAATCAGCCCTCGCCGACTTAACCAGAGGAAAAAGATTTTTTTGCAAAAATCTCTAAGCCCCGGGGTCACAATTTCATCAAAAATGTGACTTTTGGCAATTCACTCAAAAATGGTGCCAAACGGTTGCAAATGCTCCCCTGAGAGGTTTTGTGGTCGAAACAAAAGGCTTTTTATCACAGGACAAGAAATCAGCCCTCGCCCACTTAACCGGCAGAAAAAGGGTTTTTGAAAAAATCCCTAAGCCCCGGGGTCACAATTTCATCAAAAATGTGACTTTCGGAAATTCACTCAAAATTAGTTCCAAAGGGTTGCAAATGCTCCCCTGAGAGGTTTGGCGGTCGAAACAGAAGGATTTTTATCCGAGGACAAGAAATCAGCCCTCGCCATCTTAACCGGCAGAAGAAGATTTTTTTGAAAAAATCCCCTAGCCCCGGGGTCACAATTTCATCAAAAATCTGATTTTCGGAAATTCACTAAAAATTAGTTCCAAAGGGTTGCAAAAGCTCCCCTGAGAGGTTTGGTGGTCGAAACAGAAGGCTTTTTATCACAGGACAAGAAATCAGCCCTCGCCGACTTAACCAGCAGAAAAAGATTTTTTTGCAAAAATCTCTAAGCCCCGGGGTCACAATTTCATCAAAAATGTGACTTTTGGCAATTCACTCAAAAATGGTGCCAAACGGTTGCAAATGCTCCCCTGAAAGGGTCAGCGGTCGAAACAGAAGGCTTTTTATCACAGGACAAGAAATCAGCCCTTGACAACTTAACCGGCAGAAAAAGGGTTTTTGAAAAAATCCCTAAGCCCCGGGGTCACAATTTCATCAAAAATCTGACTTTCGGAAATTCACTCAAAATTAGTTCCAAAGGGTTGCAAAAGCTCCCCTGAGAGGTTTGGTGGTCGAAACAGAAGGCTTTTTATCACAGGACAAGAAATCAGCCCTCGCCGACTTAACCAGCAGAAAAAGATTTTTTTGCAAAAATCTCTAAGCCCCGGGGTCACAATTTCATCAAAAATGTGACTTTTGGCAATTCACTCAAAAATGGTGCCCAACGATTGCAAATGCTCCCCTGAGAGGTTTGGTGGTGAAAACAGAAGCCTTTTGATCACAGGACAAGAAATCAGCCCTCGCCCACTTAACCGGCAGAAAAAGGGTTTTTGAAAAAATCCCTTAGCCCGGGGTCACAATTCCATCAAAAATGTGACTTTTGGCAATTCACTCAAAAAAAGTGCCAAACGGTTGCAAATGCTCCCCTGAGAGGTTTGGCGGTCGAAACAGAAGGCTTTTTTATCCGAGAACAAGAAAACAGCCCTCGACATCTTAACCAGCAGAAAAAGATTTTTTTGAAAAAATCCCTAAGCCCCGGGGTCACAATTTCATCAAAAATCTGACTTTCGGAAATTCACTCAAAATTAGTTCCAAAGGGTTGCAAAAGCTCCCCTGAGAGGTTTGGTGGTCGAAACAAAAGGCTTTTTATCACAGGACAAGAAATCAGCCCTCGCCGACTTAACCGGCAGAAAAAGATTTTTTTGAAAAATTCCCTAAGCCCCGGGGTCACAATTTCATCAAAAATGTGACTTTTGGCAATTCACTCAAAAATGGTGCCAAACGGTTGCAAATGCTCCCCTGAGAGGTTTTGTGGTCGAAACAAAAGGCTTTTTATCACAGGACAAGAAATCATCCCTCGCCGACTTAACCGGCAAAAAAAGATTTTTTTGAAAAAATCCCTAAGCCCCGGGGTCACAATTTCATCAAAAATGTGACTTTTGGCAATTCACTCAAAAATGGTGCCAAACGGTTGCAAATGCTCCCCTGAGAGGTTTTGTGGTCGAAACAGAAGGCTTTTTATCACAGGACAAGAAATCAGCCCTCGCCGACTTAACCAGCAGAAAAAGATTTTTTGCAAAAATCTCTAAGCCCCGGGGTCACAATTTCATCAAAAATGTGACTTTTGGCAATTCACTCAAAAATGGTGCCAAACGGTTGCAAATGCTCCCCTGAGAGGTTTTGTGGTCGAAACAGAAGGATTTTTATCCGAGGACAAGAAATCAGCCCTCGCCATCTTAGCCGGCAGAAGAAGATTTTTTTTTGAAAAAATCCCTAAGCCCCGGGGTCACAATTTCATCAAAAATCTGACTTTCGAAAATGCACTAAAAATTAGTTCCAAAGGCTGAAAGCTTTTGCAGATGACTTGGTTTTAACATTACAGGAGCCAGAATCTAGTACAAAAAGAGTTTTAGAATTGATTCAAGAATTTGGTCGGGTGGCGGGATTTAAGTTGAATAAACAAAAAACTAAGGTACTAGGAAAGAATTTGACATCTTCTGAAACAGATGGGTTTCAGAAGGAAACAGACTTAAATGTTGTTAAAAAAGTGAAATACCTGGGGGTCAACTTGTCTTCCAAAAATTTGAACTTATTTAAAGACAACTATGAGAAATGTTGGTCAGAAGCTAAAAAAGACTTAGAAATCTGGTCAAGATTGAAACTATCCTTGTTAGGCCGAATTGCAGCTATAAAGATGAACGTTTTGCCAAAAATGTTGTTTCTGTTTCAAGCCTTGCAGATCGTGGACAGAGTGGAATGTTTTGGAAAGTGGCAGAAGGGTATTTCGAAGTTTGTTTGGCAGGGCAAAAAGTCCCGAATAAAGTTTAAAATATTAACTGATGCAAAAGAAAGAGGGGGGTTTGCCCTGCCAGACTTAAGGTTATATTACGAAGCTGCAGCCTTCTGCTGGATGAAAGATTGGATTTTGCTAGAAAACACTGATGTCCTAGATCTGGAAGGCTTTAATAATTCGTTAGGTTGGCATGCGTATTTGTGGTATGACAAGGCAAAAACACACGGAATGTTCAAAAACCATATTGTCAGAAAAGCAATATTTATGGTCTGGATAAAATACAAAGACTTACTTGAAAGTAAGACCCCGAGGTGGCTATCACCAATAGAGGCCAAGGCTCGGAAAAAACCCAATATGGAGGCCGACTGGCCGAAATATTGGGAAATAATAGAAAACATTGGAGATAATTGGAGGTTGCAGAGCTTTGAAAAATTAAAGGATAAGGTGCAAGATTGGTTTCATTATGCCCAAATTAATGAGGTTTTTAAGTTGGACAAAAAAACAGGATTCCAGGTGGAAAAATCGAAACTTGAGACAGAGCTGTTAGAACCAAAGACCAAGGTATTATCGAGAATGTATAACTTGCTGCTTAAATGGAACACTCAGGATGAGACAGTTAAATCAGCCATGATAAAGTGGGCTCAAGACATTGGGTACAATATTATGTTTGAAGACTGGGAAAGGTTATGGACCACCGGTATGAAATTTACGGCATGTAATGCCCTGAAAGAAAACATTATGAAAATGATATACAGGTGGTACATGACCCCAGTCAAGCTTGCTAAGATATACCATTTGTCTGATAATAAATGTTGGAAGTGCAAGGAAGCTGAAGGGACATTCTTTCACCTTTGGTGGACTTGTCCAAAAGTGAAGGCCTTCTGGGAAATGATCTACAATGAGTTAAAAAAGGTGTTTAAGTACACCTTTCCTAAGAAACCGGAGGCCTTCCTCTTGGGCATTGTCGGCCAAAAGGTGTTAAAGAAGGATAGAACGTTTTTTATGTATGCTACTACAGCAGCAAGAATCCTTATCGCTAAACATTGGAAGATTCAAGATTTGCCCACACTGGAAGAGTGGCAGACGCAATTGATGGACTACATGGAGTTAGCCGAGATGACTGCCAGGATCCGAGACTTGGGAGAAGAAGCAATGGAGGAGGACTGGAAAAAATTTAAGGACTATTTGCAAAAATTTTATAAGTTATATGAATTATAGGATTTCGCATGACTTTGAATGTTAGCCCCAGCAACGAGAGTGGAATATATATGAAATTAGATAATATTAATGAAAGAATCAATGTTTAAATGGTCAAAAAAGATAATATGTTTGCTTACAGAGTAAATGGATAATAAGGGATTTAAACTTAAATTGCAATTGAAAGTACAAAAGAAACATATGAAACAAGGTTAGAATTTGCTGATAAATTTATTGTCAAGATTGCACTGTGCGGTAGACGTGGGGAAGTCCGATGGAAAGTTGAAATAAGTTGCTGAAATGGTTTGCTCTTTTTTTCTTTCTTTTCTTTTCTTTTCTTTTCTTTGTTGATTCTATACTGTATATCTTTATCTGGAAAAAATGCAATAAAAATTATTGTAAAAAAAAATTAAAAAAAAAAATTAGTTCCAAAAGGTTGCAAAAGCTCCCCTGAGAGGTTTGGTGGTCGAAACAGAAGGCTTTTTATCACAGGACAAGAAATCAGCCCTCGCCCACTTAACCGGCAGAAAAAGGGTTTTTGAAAAAATCCCTTAGCCCGGGGTCACAATTCCATCAAAAATGTGACTTTTGGCAATTCACTCAAAAATAGTGCCAAACGGTTGCAAATGCCCCCCTGAGAGGTTTGGCGGTCGAAACAGAAGGCTTTTTTATCCGAGGACAAGAAATCAGCCCTCGACATCTTAACCGGCAGAAAAAGATTTTTTTGAAAAAATCCCTAAGCCCCGGGGTCACAATTTCATCAAAAATCTGACTTTCGGAAATTCACTCAAAATTAGTTCCGAAGGGTTGCAAAAGCTCCCCTGAGAGGTTTGGTGGTCGAAACAAAAGGCTTTTTATCACAGGACAAGAAATCAGCCCTCGCCGACTTAACCGGCAGAAAAAGATTTTTTTTGGAAAAATCTCTAAGCCCCGGGGTCACAATTTCATCAAAAATGTGACTTTTGGCAATTCACTCAAAATAAGTTCCAAAGGGTTGCAAATGCTCCCCTGAGAGGTTTGGTGGTCGAAACAGAAGGCTTTTTCTCACAGGAAAAGAAATCAGCCCTCGACAACTTAATCGGCAGAAAAAGATTTTTTTGAAAAAATCTCTAAGCCCCGGGGTCACAATTTCATCAAAAATGTGACTTTTGGCAATTCACTCAAAAATGGTGCCAAACGGTTGCAAATGCTCCCCTGAGAGGTTTGGCGGTCGAAACAGAAGGATTTTTATCCGAGGACAAGAAATCAGCCCTCGCCATCTTAACCGGCAGAAGATTTTTTTGAAAAAATCCCTAAGCCCCGGGGTCACAATTTCATCAAAAATCTGACTTTCGGAAATTCACTCAAAATTAGTTCCAAAGGGTTGCAAAAGCTCCCCTGAGAGGTTTGGTGGTCGAAACAGAAGGCTTTTTATCACAGGACAAGAAATCAGCCCTCGCCCACTTAACCCGCAGAAAAAGGGTTTTTGAAAAAATCCCTAAGCCCCGGGGTCACAATTTCATCAAAAATCTGACTTTTAGCAATTCACTAAAAATTAGTTCCAAAGGGTTGCAAAAGCTCCCCTGAGAGGTTTGGTGGTCGAAACAGAAGGCTTTTTATCACAGGACAAGAAATCAGCCCTCGCCCACTTAACCAGCAGAAAAAGATTTTTTTGCAAAAATCTCTAAGCCCCGGGGTCACAATTTCATCAAAAATGTGACTTTTGGCAATTCACTCAAAAATGGTGCCAAACGGTTGCAAATGCTGCCCTGAAAGGGTCAGCGGTCGAAACAGAAGGCTTTTTATCACAGGACAAGAAATCAGCCCTTGACAACTTAACCGGCAGAAAAAGGGTTTTTGAAAAAATCCCTAAGCCCCGGGGTCACAATTTCATCAAAAATCTGACTTTCGGAAATTCACTCAAAAATGGTGCCAAACGGTTGCAAAAGCTCCCCTGAGAGGTTTGGTGGTCGAAACAGAAGGCTTTTTATCACAGGACAAGAAATCAGCCCTTGCCCACTTAACCGGCAGAAAAAGGGTTTTTGAAAAAATCCCTAAGCCCCGGGGTCACAATTTCATCAAAAATCTGACTTTTGGAAATTCACTCAAAATTAGTTCCAAAGGGTTGCAAATGCTCCCCTGAAAGTTTTGGTGGTCGAAACAGAAGGCCTTTTCTCACAGGACAAGAAATTAGCCCTCGACAACTTAACCGGCAGAAAAAGATTTTTTTGAAAAATTCCCTAAGCCCCGGGGTCACAATTTCATCAAAAATGTGACTTTTGGCAATTCACTCAAAAATGGTGCCAAACGGTTGCAAATGCTCCCCTGAGAGGTTTTGTGGTCGAAACAGAAGGCTTTTTTTCACAGGACAAGAAATCAGCCCTCGTCAACTTAACCAGCAGAAAAAGATTTTTTTGCAAAAATCTCTAAGCCCCGGGGTCACAATTTCATCAAAAATGTGACTTTTGGCAATTCACTCAAAAAGGGTGCCAAACGGTTGCAAATGCTCCCCTGAGAGGTTTGGTGGTCGAAACAGAAGGCTTTTTATCACAGGACAAGAAATCAGCCCTTGCCCACTTAACCGGCAGAAAAAGGGTTTTTGAAAAAATCCCTTAGCCCGGGGTCACAATTCCATCAAAAATGTGACTTTTGGCAATTCACTCAAAAAAAAGTGCCAAACGGTTGCAAATGCTCCCCTGAGAGGTTTTGTGGTCGAAACAAAAGGCTTTTTATCACAGGACAAGAAATCATCCCTCGCCGACTTAACCGGCAAAAAAAGATTTTTTTGAAAAAATCCCTAAGCCCCGGGGTCACAATTTCATCAAAAATCTGATTTTCGGAAATTCACTAAAAATTAGTTCCAAAGGGTTGCAAAAGCTCCCCTGAGAGGTTTGGTGGTCGAAACAGAAGGCTTTTTATCACAGGACAAGAAATCAGCCCTCGCCGACTTAACCAGCAGAAAAAGATTTTTTTGCAAAAATCTCTAAGCCCCGGGGTCACAATTTCATCAAAAATGTGACTTTTGGCAATTCACTCAAAAATGGTGCCAAACGGTTGCAAATGCTCCCCTGAGAGGTTTTGTGGTCGAAACAGAAGGATTTTTATCCGAGGACAAGAAATCAGCCCTCGCCATCTTAGCCGGCAGAAGAAGATTTTTTTTTGAAAAAATCCCTAAGCCCCGGGGTCACAATTTCATCAAAAATCTGACTTTCGAAAATGCACTAAAAATTAGTTCCAAAGGCTGAAAGCTTTTGCAGATGACTTGGTTTTAACATTACAGGAGCCAGAATCTAGTACAAAAAGAGTTTTAGAATTGATTCAAGAATTTGGTCGGGTGGCGGGATTTAAGTTGAATAAACAAAAAACTAAGGTACTAGGAAAGAATTTGACATCTTCTGAAACAGATGGGTTTCAGAAGGAAACAGACTTAAATGTTGTTAAAAAAGTGAAATACCTGGGGGTCAACTTGTCTTCCAAAAATTTGAACTTATTTAAAGACAACTATGAGAAATGTTGGTCAGAAGCTGAAAAAGACTTAGAAATCTGGTCAAGATTGAAACTATCCTTGTTAGGCCGAATTGCAGCTATAAAGATGAACGTTTTGCCAAAAATGTTGTTTCTGTTTCAAGCCTTGCAGATCGTGGACAGAGTGGAATGTTTTGGAAAGTGGCAGAAGGGTATTTCGAAGTTTGTTTGGCAGGGCAAAAAGTCCCGAATAAAGTTTAAAATATTAACTGATGCAAAAGAAAGAGGGGGGTTTGCCCTGCCAGACTTAAGGTTATATTACGAAGCTGCAGCCTTCTGCTGGATGAAAGATTGGATTTTGCTAGAAAACACTGATGTCCTAGATCTGGAAGGCTTTAATAATTCGTTAGGTTGGCATGCGTATTTGTGGTATGACAAGGCAAAAACACACGGAATGTTCAAAAACCATATTGTCAGAAAAGCAATATTTATGGTCTGGATAAAATACAAAGACTTACTTGAAAGTAAGACCCCGAGGTGGCTATCACCAATAGAGGCCAAGGCTCGGAAAAACCCCAATATGGAGGCCGACTGGCCGAAATATTGGGAAATAATAGAAAACATTGGAGATAATTGGAGGTTGCAGAGCTTTGAAAAATTAAAGGATAAGGTGCAAGATTGGTTTCATTATGCCCAAATTAATGAGGTTTTTAAGTTGGACAAAAAAACAGGATTCCAGGTGGAAAAATCGAAACTTGAGACAGAGCTGTTAGAACCAAAGACCAAGGTATTATCGAGAATGTATAACTTGCTGCTTAAATGGAACACTCAGGATGAGACAGTTAAATCAGCCATGATAAAGTGGGCTCAAGACATTGGGTACAATATTATGTTTGAAGACTGGGAAAGGTTATGGACCACCGGTATGAAATTTACGGCATGTAATGCCCTGAAAGAAAACATTATGAAAATGATATACAGGTGGTACATGACCCCAGTCAAGCTTGCTAAGATATACCATTTGTCTGATAATAAATGTTGGAAGTGCAAGGAAGCTGAAGGGACATTCTTTCACCTTTGGTGGACTTGTCCAAAAGTGAAGGCCTTCTGGGAAATGATCTACAATGAGTTAAAAAAGGTGTTTAAGTACACCTTTCCTAAGAAACCGGAGGCCTTCCTCTTGGGCATTGTCGGCCAAAAGGTGTTAAAGAAGGATAGAACGTTTTTTATGTATGCTACTACAGCAGCAAGAATCCTTATCGCTAAACATTGGAAGATTCAAGATTTGCCCACACTGGAAGAGTGGCAGACGCAATTGATGGACTACATGGAGTTAGCCGAGATGACTGCCAGGATCCGAGACTTGGGAGAAGAAGCAATGGAGGAGGACTGGAAAAAATTTAAGGACTATTTGCAAAAATTTTATAAGTTATATGAATTATAGGATTTCGCATGACTTTGAATGTTAGCCCCAGCAACGAGAGTGGAATATATATGAAATTAGATAATATTAATGAAAGAATCAATGTTTAAATGGTCAAAAAAGATAATATGTTTGCTTACAGAGTAAATGGATAATAAGGGATTTAAACTTAAATTGCAATTGAAAGTACAAAAGAAACATATGAAACAAGGTTAGAATTTGCTGATAAATTTATTGTCAAGATTGCACTGTGCGGTAGACGTGGGGAAGTCCGATGGAAAGTTGAAATAAGTTGCTGAAATGGTTTGCTCTTTTTTTCTTTCTTTTCTTTTCTTTTTTTTTCTTTGTTGATTCTATACTGTATATCTTTATCTGGAAAAAATGCAATAAAAATTATTGTAAAAAAAAATTAAAAAAAAAAATTAGTTCCAAAAGGTTGCAAAAGCTCCCCTGAGAGGTTTGGTGGTCGAAACAGAAGGCTTTTTATCACAGGACAAGAAATCAGCCCTCGCCCACTTAACCGGCAGAAAAAGGGTTTTTGAAAAAATCCCTTAGCCCGGGGTCACAATTCCATCAAAAATGTGACTTTTGGCAATTCACTCAAAAATAGTGCCAAACGGTTGCAAATGCCCCCCTGAGAGGTTTGGCGGTCGAAACAGAAGGCTTTTTTATCCGAGGACAAGAAATCAGCCCTCGACATCTTAACCGGCAGAAAAAGATTTTTTTGAAAAAATCCCTAAGCCCCGGGGTCACAATTTCATCAAAAATCTGACTTTCGGAAATTCACTCAAAATTAGTTCCGAAGGGTTGCAAAAGCTCCCCTGAGAGGTTTGGTGGTCGAAACAAAAGGCTTTTTATCACAGGACAAGAAATCAGCCCTCGCCGACTTAACCGGCAGAAAAAGATTTTTTTTGGAAAAATCTCTAAGCCCCGGGGTCACAATTTCATCAAAAATGTGACTTTTGGCAATTCACTCAAAATAAGTTCCAAAGGGTTGCAAATGCTCCCCTGAGAGGTTTGGTGGTCGAAACAGAAGGCTTTTTCTCACAGGAAAAGAAATCAGCCCTCGACAACTTAATCGGCAGAAAAAGATTTTTTTGAAAAAATCTCTAAGCCCCGGGGTCACAATTTCATCAAAAATGTGACTTTTGGCAATTCACTCAAAAATGGTGCCAAACGGTTGCAAATGCTCCCCTGAGAGGTTTGGCGGTCGAAACAGAAGGATTTTTATCCGAGGACAAGAAATCAGCCCTCGCCATCTTAACCGGCAGAAGATTTTTTTGAAAAAATCCCTAAGCCCCGGGGTCACAATTTCATCAAAAATCTGACTTTCGGAAATTCACTCAAAATTAGTTCCAAAGGGTTGCAAAAGCTCCCCTGAGAGGTTTGGTGGTCGAAACAGAAGGCTTTTTATCACAGGACAAGAAATCAGCCCTCGCCCACTTAACCCGCAGAAAAAGGGTTTTTCAAAAATCCCTAAGCCCCGGGGTCACAATTTCATCAAAAATCTGACTTTTAGCAATTCACTCAAAAATGGTGCCAAACGGTTGCAAATGCTCCCCTGAGAGGTTTGGTGGTCGAAACAGAAGGCTTTTTATCACAGGACAAGAAATCAGCCCTCGCCCACTTAACCGGCAGAAAAAGGGTTTTTGAAAAAATCCCTTAGCCCGGGGTCACAATTCCATCAAAAATGTGACTTTTGGCAATTCACTCAAAAATAGTGCCAAACGGTTGCAAATGCTGCCCTGAGAGGTTTGGCGGTCGAAACAGAAGGCTTTTTATCACAGGACAAGAAATCAGCCCCCCAACAACTTAACCGGCAGAAAAAGATTTTTTTGGAAAATTCCCTAAGCCCCGGGGTCACAATTTCATCAAAAATGTGACTTTTGGCAATTCACTCAAAAATGGTGCCAAACGGTTGCAAATGCTCCCCTGAGAGGTTTTGTGGTCGAAACAGAAGGCTTTTTTTCACAGGACAAGAAATCAGCCCTCGTCAACTTAACCAGCAGAAAAAGATTTTTTTGCAAAAATCTCTAAGCCCCGGGGTCACAATTTCATCAAAAATGTGACTTTTGGCAATTCACTCAAAAAGGGTGCCAAACGGTTGCAAATGCTCCCCTGAGAGGTTTGGTGGTCGAAACAGAAGGCTTTTTATCACAGGACAAGAAATCAGCCCTTGCCCACTTAACCGGCAGAAAAAGGGTTTTTGAAAAAATCCCTTAGCCCGGGGTCACAATTCCATCAAAAATGTGACTTTTGGCAATTCACTCAAAAAAAAGTGCCAAACGGTTGCAAATGCTCCCCTGAGAGGTTTTGTGGTCGAAACAAAAGGCTTTTTATCACAGGACAAGAAATCATCCCTCGCCGACTTAACCGGCAAAAAAAGATTTTTTTGAAAAAATCCCTAAGCCCCGGGGTCACAATTTCATCAAAAATCTGATTTTCGGAAATTCACTAAAAATTAGTTCCAAAGGGTTGCAAAAGCTCCCCTGAGAGGTTTGGTGGTCGAAACAGAAGGCTTTTTATCACAGGACAAGAAATCAGCCCTCGCCGACTTAACCAGCAGAAAAAGATTTTTTTGCAAAAATCTCTAAGCCCCGGGGTCACAATTTCATCAAAAATGTGACTTTTGGCAATTCACTCAAAAATGGTGCCAAACGGTTGCAAATGCTCCCCTGAGAGGTTTTGTGGTCGAAACAGAAGGATTTTTATCCGAGGACAAGAAATCAGCCCTCGCCATCTTAGCCGGCAGAAGAAGATTTTTTTTGAAAAAATCCCTAAGCCCCGGGGTCACAATTTCATCAAAAATCTGACTTTCGAAAATGCACTAAAAATTAGTTCCAAAGGCTGAAAGCTTTTGCAGATGACTTGGTTTTAACATTACAGGAGCCAGAATCTAGTACAAAAAGAGTTTTAGAATTGATTCAAGAATTTGGTCGGGTGGCGGGATTTAAGTTGAATAAACAAAAAACTAAGGTACTAGGAAAGAATTTGACATCTTCTGAAACAGATGGGTTTCAGAAGGAAACAGACTTAAATGTTGTTAAAAAAGTGAAATACCTGGGGGTCAACTTGTCTTCCAAAAATTTGAACTTATTTAAAGACAACTATGAGAAATGTTGGTCAGAAGCTAAAAAAGACTTAGAAATCTGGTCAAGATTGAAACTATCCTTGTTAGGCCGAATTGCAGCTGTAAAGATGAACGTTTTGCCAAAAATGTTGTTTCTGTTTCAAGCCTTGCAGATCGTGGACAGAGTGGAATGTTTTGGAAAGTGGCAGAAGGGTATTTCGAAGTTTGTTTGGCAGGGCAAAAAGTCCCGAATAAAGTTTAAAATATTAACTGATGCAAAAGAAAGAGGGGGGTTTGCCCTGCCAGACTTAAGGTTATATTACGAAGCTGCAGCCTTCTGCTGGATGAAAGATTGGATTTTGCTAGAAAACACTGATGTCCTAGATCTGGAAGGCTTTAATAATTCGTTAGGTTGGCATGCGTATTTGTGGTATGACAAGGCAAAAACACACGGAATGTTCAAAAACCATATTGTCAGAAAAGCAATATTTATGGTCTGGATAAAATACAAAGACTTACTTGAAAGTAAGACCCCGAGGTGGCTATCACCAATAGAGGCCAAGGCTCGGAAAAAACCCAATATGGAGGCCGACTGGCCGAAATATTGGGAAATAATAGAAAACATTGGAGATAATTGGAGGTTGCAGAGCTTTGAAAAATTAAAGGATAAGGTGCAAGATTGGTTTCATTATGCCCAAATTAATGAGGTTTTTAAGTTGGACAAAAAAACAGGATTCCAGGTGGAAAAATCGAAACTTGAGACAGAGCTGTTAGAACCAAAGACCAAGGTATTATCGAGAATGTATAACTTGCTGCTTAAATGGAACACTCAGGATGAGACAGTTAAATCAGCCATGATAAAGTGGGCTCAAGACATTGGGTACAATATTATGTTTGAAGACTGGGAAAGGTTATGGACCACCGGTATGAAATTTACGGCATGTAATGCCCTGAAAGAAAACATTATGAAAATGATATACAGGTGGTACATGACCCCAGTCAAGCTTGCTAAGATATACCATTTGTCTGATAATAAATGTTGGAAGTGCAAGGAAGCTGAAGGGACATTCTTTCACCTTTGGTGGACTTGTCCAAAAGTGAAGGCCTTCTGGGAAATGATCTACAATGAGTTAAAAAAGGTGTTTAAGTACACCTTTCCTAAGAAACCGGAGGCCTTCCTCTTGGGCATTGTCGGCCAAAAGGTGTTAAAGAAGGATAGAACGTTTTTTATGTATGCTACTACAGCAGCAAGAATCCTTATCGCTAAACATTGGAAGATTCAAGATTTGCCCACACTGGAAGAGTGGCAGACGCAATTGATGGACTACATGGAGTTAGCCGAGATGACTGCCAGGATCCGAGACTTGGGAGAAGAAGCAATGGAGGAGGACTGGAAAAAATTTAAGGACTATTTGCAAAAATTTTATAAGTTATATGAATTATAGGATTTCGCATGACTTTGAATGTTAGCCCCAGCAACGAGAGTGGAATATATATGAAATTAGATAATATTAATGAAAGAATCAATGTTTAAATGGTCAAAAAAGATAATATGTTTGCTTACAGAGTAAATGGATAATAAGGGATTTAAACTTAAATTGCAATTGAAAGTACAAAAGAAACATATGAAACAAGGTTAGAATTTGCTGATAAATTTATTGTCAAGATTGCACTGTGCGGTAGACGTGGGGAAGTCCGATGGAAAGTTGAAATAAGTTGCTGAAATGGTTTGCTCTTTTTTTCTTTCTTTTCTTTTCTTTTTTTTTCTTTGTTGATTCTATACTGTATATCTTTATCTGGAAAAAATGCAATAAAAATTATTGTAAAAAAAAATTTAAAAAAATAAAAATTAGTTCCAAAAGGTTGCAAAAGCTCCCCTGAGAGGTTTGGTGGTCGAAACAGAAGGCTTTTTATCACAGGACAAGAAATCAGCACTCGCCCACTTAACCGGCAGAAAAAGGGTTTTTGAAAAAATCCCTTAGCCCGGGGTCACAATTCCATCAAAAATGTGACTTTTGGCAACTCACTCAAAAATAGTGTCAAACGGTTGCAAATGCTCCCCTGAGAGGTTTGGCGGTCGAAACAGAAGGCTTTTTTATCCGAGGACAAGAAATCAGCCCTCGACATCTTAACCGGCAGAAAAAGATTTTTTTGAAAAAATCCCTAAGCCCGGGGTCACAATTTCATCAAAAATCTGACTTTCGGAAATTCACTCAAAATTAGTTCCGAAGGGTTGCAAAAGCTCCCCGAGAGGTTTGGTGGTCGAAACAAAAGGCTTTTTATCACAGGACAAGAAATCAGCCCTCGCCGACTTAACCGGCAGAAAAAGATTTTTTTTGCAAAAATCTCTAAGCCCCGGGGTCACAATTTCATCAAAAATGTGACTTTTGGCAATTCACTCAAAATTAGTTCCAAAGGGTTGCAAATGCTCCCCTGAGAGGTTTGGTGGTCGAAACAGAAGGCTTTTTCTCACAGGAAAAGAAATCAGCCCTCGACAACTTAATCGGCAGAAAAAGATTTTTTTGAAAAAATCTCTAGGCCCCGGGGTCACAATTTCATCAAAAATGTGACTTTTGGCAATTCACTCAAAAATGGTGCCAAACGGTTGCAAATGCTCCCCTGAGAGGTTTGGCGGTCGAAACAGAAGGATTTTTATCCGAGGACAAGAAATCAGCCCTCGCCATCTTAACCGGCAGAAGATTTTTTTGAAAAAATCCCTAAGCCCCGGGGTCACAATTTTCATCAAAATCTGACTTTCGGAAATTCACTCAAAATTAGTTCCAAAGGGTTGCAAAAGCTCCCCTGAGAGGTTTGGTGGTCGAAACAGAAGGCTTTTTATCACAGGACAAGAAATCAGCCCTCGCCCACTTAACCCACAGAAAAAGGGTTTTTGAAAAAATCCCTAAGCCCCGGGGTCACAATTTCATCAAAAATCTGACTTTTAGCAATTCACTCAAAAATGGTGCCAAACGGTTGCAAATGCTCCCCTGAGAGGTTTGGTGGTCGAAACAGAAGGCTTTTTATCACAGGACAAGAAATCAGCCCTCGCCCACTTAACCGGCAGAAAAAGGGTTTTTGAAAAAATCCCTTAGCCCGGGGTCACAATTCCATCAAAAATGTGACTTTTGGCAATTCACTCAAAAATAGTGCCAAACGGTTGCAAATGCTGCCCTGAGAGGTTTGGCGGTCGAAACAGAAGGCTTTTTATCACAGGACAAGAAATCAGCCCCCCAACAACTTAACCGGCAGAAAAAGATTTTTTTGGAAAATTCCCTAAGCCCCGGGGTCACAATTTCATCAAAAATGTGACTTTTGGCAATTCACTCAAAAATGGTGCCAAACGGTTGCAAATGCTCCCCTGAGAGGTTTGGTGGTCGAAACAGAAGGCTTTTTATCACAGGACAAGAAATCAGCCCTTCCCCACTTAACCGGCAGAAAAAGGGTTTTTGAAAAAATCCCTAAGCCCCGGGGTCACAATTTCATCAAAAATCTGACTTTTGGAAATTCACTCAAAATTAGTTCCAAAGGGTTGCAAATGCTCCCCTGAAAGTTTTGGTGGTCGAAACAGAAGGCCTTTTCTCACAGGACAAGAAATTAGCCCTCGACAACTTAACCGGCAGAAAAAGATTTTTTTGAAAAATTCCCTAAGCCCCGGGGTCACAATTTCATCAAAAATGTGACTTTTGGCAATTCACTCAAAAATGGTGCCAAACGGTTGAAAATGCTCCCCTGAGAGGTTTTGTGGTCGAAACAGAAGGCTTTTTTTCACAGGACAAGAAATCAGCCCTCATCAACTTAACCAGCAGAAAAAGATTTTTTTGCAAAAATCTCTAAGCCCCGGGGTCACAATTTCATCAAAAATGTGACTTTTGGCAATTCACTCAAAAAGGGTGCCAAACGGTTGCAAATGCTCCCCTGAGAGGTTTGGTTGTCGAAACAGAAGGCTTTTTATCACAGGACAAGAAATCAGCCCTTGCCCACTTAACCGGCAGAAAAAGGGTTTTTGAAAAAATCCCTTAGCCCGGGGTCACAATTCCATCAAAAATGTGACTTTTGGCAATTCACTCAAAAATAGTGCCAAACGGTTGCAAATGCTGCCCTGAGCGGTTTGGCGGTCGAAACAGAAGGCTTTTTATCACAGGACAAGAAATCAGCCCTCGACAACTTAACCGGAAGAAAAAGATTTTTTTGGAAAAAATTCATTAGCCCAGGGATCACAATTCCATCAAAAATGTGACTTTTGGTAATTCACTCAAAAAAAGTGCCAAACGGTTGCAAATGCTCCCCTGAGAGGTTTGGCAGTCGAAACAGAAGGCTTTTTTATCCGAGGACAAGAAATCAGCCCTCGCCATGTTAACCGGCAGAAGAAGATTTTTTTGAAAAAATCCCTAAGCCCCGGGGTCACAATTTCATCAAAAATCTGACTTTCGGAAATTCACTCAAAATTAGTTCCAAAGGGTTGCAAAAGCTCCCCTGAGAGGTTTGGTGGTCGAAACAGAAGGCTTTTTATCACAGAACAAGAAATCAGCCCTCGCCCACTTAACCGGCAGAAAAAGGGTTTTTGAAAAAATCCCTTAGCCCGGGGTCACAATTCCATCAAAAATGTGACTTTTGGCAATTCACTCAAAAATACTGCCAAACGATTGCAAATGCTGCCCTGAGAGGTTTGGCGGTCGAAACAGAAGGCTTTTTATCACAGGACAAGAAATCAGCCACCCAACAACTTAACCGGCAGTAAAAGATTTTTTTGAAAAATTCCCTAAGCCCCGGGGTCACAATTTCATCAAAAATCTGACTTTTGGCAATTCACTCAAAAATGGTGCCAAACGGTTGCAAATGCTCCCCTGAGAGGTTTGGTGGTTGAAACAGAAGGCTTTTTATCACAGGACAAGAAATCAGCCCTCGCCCACTTAACCCGCAGAAAAAGGGTTTTTGAAAAAATCCCTAAGCCCCCGGGGTCACAATTTCATCAAAAATCTGACTTTTGGCAAATCACTCAAAATTAGTTCCAAAGGGTTGCAAATGCTCCCCTGACAGTTTTGGTGGTCGAAACAGAAGGCTTTTTCTCACAGGAAATGAAATCAGCCCTCGACAACTTAACCGGCAGAAAAAGATTTTTTTGAAAAATTCCCTAAGCCCCGGGGTCACAATTTCATCAAAAATGTGACTTTTGGCAATTCACTCAAAAATGGTGCCAAACGGTTGCAAATGCTCCCCTGAGAGGTTTTGTGGTCGAAACAAAAGGCTGTTTATCACAGGACAAGAAATCATCCCTCGCCGACTTAACCGGCAGAAAAAGATTTTTTTGAAAAAATCCCTAAGACCCGGGGTCACAATTTCATAAAAAATGTGACTTTTGGCAATTCACTCAAAATTAGTTCCAAAGGGTTGCAAATGCTGCCCTGAGAGGTTTGGCGGTCGAAACAGAAGGCTTTTTTATCCGAGGACAAGAAATCAGCCCTCGCCATCTTAACCGGCAGAAGAAGATTTTTTTGCAAAAATCTCTAAGCCCCGGGGTCACAATTTCATCAAAAATCTGACTTTCGGAAATTCACTCAAAATTAGTTCCAAAGGGTTGCAAAAGCTCCCCTGAGAGGTTTGGTGGTCAAAACAGAAGGCTTTTTTTCACAGGACAAGAAATCAGCCCTCGTCAACTTAACCAGCAGAAAAAGATTTTTTTGCAAAAATCTCTAAGCCCCGGGGTCACAATTTCATCAAAAATGTGACTTTTGGCAATTCACTCAAAAATGGTGCCAAACGGTTGCAAATGCTCCCCTGAGAGGTTTGGTGGTCGAAACAGAAGGCTTTTTATCACAGGACAAGAAATCAGCCCTTGCCCACTTAACCGGCAGAAAAAGGGTTTTTGAAAAAATCCCTAAGCCCCGGGGTCACAATTCCATCAAAAATGTGACTTTTGGCAATTCACTCAAAAATAGTGCCAAACGGTTGCAAATGCTGCCCTGAGCGGTTTGGCGGTCGAAACAGAAGGCTTTTTATCACAGGACAAGAAATCAGCCCTCGACAACTTAACCGGAAGAAAAAGATTTTTTTGGAAAAAATGCATTAGCCCAGGGATCACAATTCCATCAAAAATGTGACTTTTGGTAATTCACTCAAAAAAAGTGCCAAACGGTTGCAAATGCTGCCCTGAGAGGTTTGGCAGTCGAAACAGAAGGCTTTTTTATCCGAGGACAAGAAATCAGCCCTCGCCATCTTAACCGGCAGAAGAAGATTTTTTTGAAAAAATCCCTAAGCCCCGGGGTCACAATTTCATCAAAAATCTGACTTTCGGAAATTCACTCAAAATTAGTTCCAAAGGGTTGCAAAAGCTCCCCTGAGAGGTTTGGTGGTCGAAACAGAAGGCTTTTTATCACAGGACAAGAAATCAGCCCTCGCCCACTTAACCGGCAGAAAAGGGGTTTTTGAAAAAATCCCTTAGCCCGGGGTCACAATTCCATCAAAAATGTGACTTTTGGCAATTCACTCAAAAATAGTGCCAAACGGTTGCAAATGCTGCCCTGAGAGGTTTGGCGGTCGAAACAGAAGGCTTTTTATCACAGGACAAGAAATCAGCCCCCCAACAACTTAACCGGCAGAAAAAGATTTTTTTGAAAAATTCCCTAAGCCCCGGGGTCACAATTTCATCAAAAATCTGACTTTTGGCAATTCACTCAAAAATGGTGCCAAACGGTTGCAAATGCTCCCCTGAAAGGGTCAGCGGTCGAAACAGAAGGCTTTTTATCACAGGACAAGAAATCAGCCCTCGCCCACTTAACCGGCAGAAAAAGGGTTTTTGAAAAAATCCCTTAGCCCGGGGTCACAATTCCATCAAAAATGTGACTTTTGGCAATTCACTCAAAAATAGTGCCAAACGGTTGCAAATGCTGCCCTGAGAGGTTTGGCGGTCGAAACAGAAGGCTTTTTATCACAGGACAAGAAATCAGCCCCCCAACAACTTAACCGGCAGAAAAAGATTTTTTTGAAAAATTCCCTAAGCCCCGGGGTCACAATTTCATCAAAAATCTGACTTTTGGCAATTCACTCAAAAATGGTGCCAAACGGTTGCAAATGCTCCCCTGAGAGGTTTTGTGGTCGAAACAAAAGGGTTTTTATCACAGGACAAGAAATCATCCCTCGCCGACTTAACCGGCAGAAAAAGATTTTTTTGAAAAAATCCCTAAGACCCGGGGTCACAATTTCATAAAAAATGTGACTTTTGGCAATTCACTCAAAAATAGTGCCAAACGGTTGCAAATGCTGCCCTGAGAGGTTTGGCGGTCGAAACAGAAGGCTTTTTTATCCGAGGACAAGAAATCAGCCCTCGCCATCTTAACCGGCAGACGAAGATTTTTTTGCAAAAATCTCTAAGCCCCGGGCTCACAATTAAATCAAAAATCTGACTTTCGGAAATTCACTCAAAATTAGTTCCAAAGGGTTGCAAAAGCTCCCCTGAGAGGTTTGGTGGTCGAAACAGAAGGCTTTTTTTCACAGGACAAGAAATCAGCCCTCGTCAACTTAACCAGCAGAAAAAGGGTTTTTGAAAAAATCCCTTAGCCCGGGGTCACAATTCCATCAAAAATGTGACTTTTGGCAATTCACTCAAAAATGGTGCCAAACGGTTGCAAATGCTCCCCTGAGAGGTTTGGTGGTCGAAACAGAAGGCTTTTTATCACAGGACAAGAAATCAGCCCTTGCCCACTTAACTGGCAGAAAAAGGGTTTTTGAAAAAATCCCTTAGCCCGGGGTCACAATTCCATCAAAAATGTGACTTTTGGCAATTCACTCAAAAATGGTGCCAAACGGTTGCAAATGCTCCCCTGAGAGGTTTGGTGGTCGAAACAGAAGGCCTTTTCTCACAGGACAAGAAATTAGCCCTCGACAACTTAACCGGCAGAAAAAGATTTTTTTGAAAAATTACCTAAGACCCGGGGTCACAATTTCATAAAAAATGTGACTTTTGGCAATTCACTCAAAATTAGTTCCAAAGGGTTGCAAATGCTGCCCTGAGAGGTTTGGCGGTCGAAACAGAAGGCTTTTTTTATCCGAAGACAAGAAATCAGCCCTCGCCATCTTAACCGGCAGAAGAAGATTTTTTTGCAAAAATCTCTAAGCCCCGGGGTCACAATTTCATCAAAAATCTGACTTTCGGAAATTCACTCAAAATTAGTTCCAAAGGGTTGCAAAAGCTCCCCTGAGAGGTTTGGTGGTCGAAACAGAAGGCTTTTTTTCACAGGACAAGAAATCAGCCCTCGTCCACTTAACCAGCAGAAAAAGATTTTTTTGCAAAAATCTCTAAGCCCCGGGGTCACAATTTCATCAAAAATGTGACTTTTGGCAATTCACTCAAAAATGGTGCCAAACGGTTGCAAATGCTCCCCTGAGAGGTTTGGTGGTCGAAACAGAAGGCTTTTTATCACAGGACAAGAAATCAGCCCTTGCCCACTTAACCGGCAGAAAAAGGGTTTTTGAAAAAATCCCTAAGCCCCGGGGTCACAATTCCATCAAAAATGTGACTTTTGGCAATTCACTCAAAAATAGTGCCAAACGGTTGCAAATGCTGCCCTGAGCGGTTTGGCGGTCGAAACAGAAGGCTTTTTATCACAGGACAAGAAATCAGCCCTCGACAACTTAACCGGAAGAAAAAGATTTTTTTGGAAAAAATTCATTAGCCCAGGGATCACAATTCCATCAAAAATGTGACTTTTGGTAATTCACTCAAAAAAAGTGCCAAACGGTTGCAAATGCTGCCCTGAGAGGTTTGGCAGTCGAAACAGAAGGCTTTTTTATCCGAGGACAAGAAATCAGCCCTCACCATCTTAACCGGCAGAAGAAGATTTTTTTGAAAAAATCCCTAAGCCCCGGGGTCACAATTTCATCAAAAATCTGACTTTCGGAAATTCACTCAAAATTAGTTCCAAAGGGTTGCAAAAGCTCCCCTGAGAGGTTTGGTGGTCGAAACAGAAGGCTTTTTATCACAGGACAAGAAATCAGCCCTCGCCCACTTAACCCGCAGAAAAAGGGTTTTTGAAAAAATCCCTAAGCCCCGGGGTCACAATTTCATCAAAAATGTGACTTTTAGCAATTCACTCAAAAATGGTGCCAAACGGTTGCAAATGCTCCCCTGAGAGGTTTGGTGGTCGAAACAGAAGGCTTTTTATCACAGGACAAGAAATCAGCCCTCGCCCACTTAACCGGCAGAAAAGGGGTTTTTGAAAAAATCCCTTAGCCCGGGGTCACAATTCCATCAAAAATGTGACTTTTGGCAATTCACTCAAAAATAGTGCCAAACGGTTGCAAATGCTGCCCTGAGAGGTTTGGCGGTCGAAACAGAAGGCTTTTTATCACAGGACAAGAAATCAGCCCCCCAACAACTTAACCGGCAGAAAAAGATTTTTTTGAAAAATTCCCTAAGCCCCGGGGTCACAATTTCATCAAAAATCTGACTTTTGGCAATTCACTCAAAAATGGTGCCAAACGGTTGCAAATGCTCCCCTGAAAGGGTCAGCGGTCGAAACAGAAGGCTTTTTATCACAGGACAAGAAATCAGCCCTCGCCCACTTAACCGGCAGAAAAAGGGTTTTTGAAAAAATCCCTTAGCCCGGGGTCACAATTCCATCAAAAATGTGACTTTTGGCAATTCACTCAAAAATAGTGCCAAACGGTTGCAAATGCTGCCCTGAGAGGTTTGGCGGTCGAAACAGAAGGCTTTTTATCACAGGACAAGAAATCAGCCCCCCAACAACTTAACCGGCAGAAAAAGATTTTTTTGAAAAATTCCCTAAGCCCCGGGGTCACAATTTCATCAAAAATCTGACTTTTGGCAATTCACTCAAAAATGGTGCCAAACGGTTGCAAATGCTCCCCTGAGAGGTTTTGTGGTCGAAACAAAAGGGTTTTTATCACAGGACAAGAAATCATCCCTCGCCGACTTAACCGGCAGAAAAAGATTTTTTTGAAAAAATCCCTAAGACCCGGGGTCACAATTTCATAAAAAATGTGACCTTTGGCAATTCACTCAAAAATAGTGCCAAACGGTTGCAAATGCTGCCCTGAGAGGTTTGGCGGTCGAAACAGAAGGCTTTTTTATCCGAGGACAAGAAATCAGCCCTCGCCATCTTAACCGGCAGACGAAGATTTTTTTGCAAAAATCTCTAAGCCCCGGGGTCACAATTAAATCAAAAATCTGACTTTCGGAAATTCACTCAAAATTAGTTCCAAAGGGTTGCAAAAGCTCCCCTGAGAGGTTTGGTGGTCGAAACAGAAGGCTTTTTTTCACAGGACAAGAAATCAGCCCTCGTCAACTTAACCAGCAGAAAAAGGGTTTTTGAAAAAATCCCTTAGCCCGGGGTCACAATTCCATCAAAAATGTGACTTTTGGCAATTCACTCAAAAATGGTGCCAAACGGTTGCAAATGCTCCCCTGAGAGGTTTGGTGGTCGAAACAGAAGGCTTTTTATCACAGGACAAGAAATCAGCCCTTGCCCACTTAACTGGCAGAAAAAGGGTTTTTGAAAAAATCCCTTAGCCCGGGGTCACAATTCCATCAAAAATGTGACTTTTGGCAATTCACTCAAAAATAGTGCCAAACGGTTGCAAATGCTGCCCTGAGCGGTTTGGCGGTCGAAACAGAAGGATTTTTATCACAGGACAAGAAATCAGCCCTCGACAACTTAACCGGAAGAAAAAGATTTTTTTGGAAAAAATTCATTAGCCCAGGGATCACAATTCCATCAAAAATGTGACTTTTGGTAATTCACTCAAAAAAAGTGCCAAACGGTTGCAAATGCTCCCCTGAGAGGTTTGGCAGTCGAAACAGAAGGCTTTTTTATCCGAGGACAAGAAATCAGCCCTCGCCATGTTAACCGGCAGAAGAAGATTTTTTTGAAAAAATCCCTAAGCCCCGGGGTCACAATTTCATCAAAAATCTGACTTTCGGAAATTCACTCAAAATTAGTTCCAAAGGGTTGCAAAAGCTCCCCTGAGAGGTTTGGTGGTCGAAACAGAAGGCTTTTTATCACAGGACAAGAAATCAGCCCTCGCCCACTTAACCCGCAGAAAAAGGGTTTTTGAAAAAATCCCTAAGCCCCGGGGTCACAATTTCATCAAAAATGTGACTTTTAGCAATTCACTCAAAAATGGTGCCAAACGGTTGCAAATGCTCCCCTGAGAGGTTTGGTGGTCGAAACAGAAGGCTTTTTATCACAGGACAAGAAATCAGCCCTCGCCCACTTAACCGGCAGAAAAAGGGTTTTTGAAAAAATCCCTTAGCCCGGGGTCACAATTCCATCAAAAATGTGACTTTTGGCAATTCACTCAAAAATAGTGCCAAACGGTTGCAAATGCTGCCCTGAGAGGTTTGGCGGTCGAAACAGAAGGCTTTTTATCACAGGACAAGAAATCAGCCCCCCAACAACTTAACCGGCAGAAAAAGATTTTTTTGAAAAATTCCCTAAGCCCCGGGGTCACAATCTCATCAAAAATGTGACTTTTGGCAATTCACTCAAAAATGGTGCCAAACGGTTGCAAATGCTCCCCTGAGAGGTTTGGTGGTCGAAACAGAAGGCTTTTTATCACAGGACAAGAAATCAGCCCTTGCCCACTTAACCGGCAGAAAAAGGGTTTTTGAAAAAATCCCTAAGCCCCGGGGTCACAATTTCATAAAAAATGTGACTTTTGGCAATTCACTCAAAAATGGTGCCAAACGGTTGCAAATGCTCCCCTGAGAGGTTTGGTGGTCGAAACAGAAGGCCTTTTCTCACAGGACAAGAAATTAGCCCTCGACAACTTAACCGGCAGAAAAAGATTTTTTTGAAAAATTACCTAAGCCCCGGGGTCACAATTTCATAAAAAATGTGACTTTTGGCAATTCACTCAAAAATGGTGCCAAACGGTTGCAAATGCTCCCCTGAGAGGTTTTCTGGTCGAAACAAAAGGGTTTTTATCACAGGACAAGAAATCATCCCTCGCCGACTTAACCGGCAGAAAAAGATTTTTTTGAAAAAATCCCTAAGACCCGGGGTCACAATTTCATAAAAAATGTGACTTTTGGCAATTCACTCAAAAATAGTGCCAAACGGTTGCAAATGCTGCCCTGAGAGGTTTGGCGGTCGAAACAGAAGGCTTTTTTATCCAAGGACAAGAAATCAGCCCTCGCCATCTTAACCGGCAGAAGAAGATTTTTTTGCAAAAATCTCTAAGCCCCGGGGTCACAATTTCATCAAAAATCTGACTTTCGGAAATTCACTCAAAATTAGTTCCAAAGGGTTGCAAATGCTCCCCTGAGAGGTTTGGTGGTCGAAACAGAAGGCTTTTTATCACAGGACAAGAAATCAGCCCTTGCCCACTTAACTGGCAGAAAAAGGGTTTTTGAAAAAATCCCTTAGCCCGTGGTCACAATTCCATCAAAAATGTGACTTTTGGCAATTCACTCAAAAATAGTGCCAAACGGTTGCAAATGCTGCCCTGAGCGGTTTGGCGGTCGAAACAGAAGGATTTTTATCACAGGACAAGAAATCAGCCCTCGACAACTTAACCGGAAGAAAAAGATTTTTTTGGAAAAAATTCATTAGCCCAGGGATCACAATTCCATCAAAAATGTGACTTTTGGTAATTCACTCAAAAAAAGTGCCAAACGGTTGCAAATGCTCCCCTGAGAGGTTTGGCAGTCGAAACAGAAGGCTTTTTTATCCGAAGACAAGAAATCAGCCCTCGCCATCTTAACCGGCAGAAGAAGATTTTTTTGAAAAAATCCCTAAGCCCCGGGGTCACAATTTCATCAAAAATGTGACTTTTGGCAATTCACTCAAAAATGGTGCCAAACGGTTGCAAATGCTCCCCTGAGAGGTTTGGTGGTCGAAACAGAAGGCTTTTTATCACAGGACAAGAAATCAGCCCTTGCCCACTTAACCAGCAGAAAAAGGGTTTTTGAAAAAATCCCTAAGCCCCGGGGTCACAATTTCATCAAAAATCTGACTTTTGGAAATTCACTCAAAATTAGTTCCAAAGGGTTGCAAATGCTCCCCTGAAAGTTTTGGTGGTCGAAACAGAAGGCCTTTTCTCACAGGACAAGAAATTAGCCCTCGACAACTTAACCGGCAGAAAAAGATTTTTTTGAAAAATTACCTAAGCCCCGGGGTCACAATTTCATCAAAAATGTGACTTTTGGCAATTCACTCAAAAATGGTGCCAAACGGTTGCAAATGCTCCCCTGAGAGGTTTTGTGGTCGAAACAGAAGGCTTTTTATCACAGGACAAGAAATCATCCCTCGCCGACTTAACCGGCAGAAAAAGATTTTTTTGAAAAAATCCCTAAGACCCGGGGTCACAATTTCATAAAAAATGTGACTTTTGGCAATTCACTCAAAAATAGTGCCAAACGGTTGCAAATGCTGCCCTGAGAGGTTTGGCGGTCGAAACAGAAGGCTTTTTTATCCGAGGACAAGAAATCAGCCCTCGCCATCTTAACCGGCAGAAGAAGATTTTTTTGCAAAAATCTCTAAGCCCCGGGGTCACAATTTCATCAAAAATCTGACTTTCGGAAATTCACTCAAAATTAGTTCCAAAGGGTTGCAAAAGCTCTCCTGAGAGGTTTGGTGGTCGAAACAGAAGGCTTTTTATCACAGGACAAGAAATCAGCCCTCGACAACTTAACCGGAAGAAAAAGATTTTTTTGGAAAAAATTCATTAGCCCAGGGATCACAATTCCATCAAAAATGTGACTTTTGGTAATTCACTCAAAAAAAGTGCCAAACGGTTGCAAATGCTCCCCTGAGAGGTTTGGCGGTCGAAACAGAAGGCTTTTTTATCCGAGGACAAGAAATCAGCCCTCGCCATCTTAACCGGCAGAAAAAGGGTTTTTGAAAAAATCCCTAAGCCCCGGGGTCACAATTTCATCAAAAATCTGACTTTTGGCAATTCACTCAAAAATGGTGCCAAACGGTTGCAAATGCTCCCCTGAAAGGGTCAGCGGTCGGAACAGAAGGCTTTTTATCACAGGACAAGAAATCAGCCCTCGACAACTTAACCGGCAGAAAAAGATTTTTTTGAAAAATTCCCTAAGCCCCGGGGTCACAATTTCATCAAAAATCTGACTTTTGGCAAATCACTCAAAATTAGTTCCAAAGGGTTGCAAATGCTCCCCTGACAGTTTTGGTGGTCGAAACAGAAGGCTTTTTCTCACAGGAAATGAAATCAGCCCTCGACAACTTAACCGGCAGAAAAAGATTTTTTTGAAAAATTCCCTAAGCCCCGGGGTCACAATTTCATCAAAAATGTGACTTTCGGAAATTCACTCAAAATTAGTTCCAAAGGGTTGCAAATGCTCCCCTGAGAGGTTTGGTGGTCGAAACAGAAGGCCTTTTCTCACAGGACAAGAAATCAGCCCTCGACAACTTAACCGGCAGAAAAACATTTTTTTGAAAAAATCCCTAAGCCCCGGGGTCACAATTTCATCAAAAATGTGACTTTTGGCAATTCACCCAAAAATAGTGCCAAACGGTTGCAAATGCCCCCCTGAGAGGTTTGGCGGTCGAAACAGAAGGCTTTTTTATCCGAGGACAAGAAATCAGCCCTCGCCATCTTAACCGGCAGAAGAAGATTTTTTTGAAAAAATCCCTAAGCCCCGGGGTCACAATTTCATCAAAAATCTGACCTTCGGAAATTCACTCAAAATTAGTTCCAAAGGGTTGCAAATGCTCCCCTGAGAGGTTTGGTGGTCGAAAGAGAAGGCTTCTTATCACAGGACAAGAAATCAGCCCTTGGCCACTTAACCGGCAGAAAAAGGGTTTTTGAAAAAATCCCTTAGCCGGGGGTCACAATTCAATCAAAAATGTGACTTTTGGCAATTCACTCAAAAATAGTGCCAAACGGTTGCAAATGCTGCCCTGAGAGGTTTGGTGGTTGAAACAGAAGGCTTTTTATCACAGGACAAGAAATCAGCCCTCAACAACTTAACCGGCAGAAAAAGATTTTTTTGAAAAATTCCCTAAGCCCCGGGGTCACAATTTCATCAAAAATCTGACTTTTGGCAATTCACTCAAAAATGGTGCCAAACGGGTGCAAATGCTCCCCTGAGAGGTTTGGTGGTCGAAACAGAAGACTTTTTATCACAGGACAAGAAATCAGCCCTCGCCCACTTAACCCGCAGAAAAAGGGTTTTTGAAAAAATCCCTAAGCCCCGGGGTCACAATTTCATCAAAAATCTGACTTTTGGTAAATCACTCAAAATTAGTTACAAAGGGTTGCAAATGCTCCCCTGAGAGTTTTGGTGTTCGAAACAGTAGGCTTTTTCTCACAGGAAATGAAATCAGCCCTCGGCAACTTAACCGGCAGAAAAAGATTTTTTTGAAAAAATCCCTAAGCCCCGGGGTCACAATTTCATCAAAAATGTGACTTTTGGCAATTCACTCAAAAATAGTGCCAAACGGTTGCAAATGCTCCCCTGAGAGGTTTGGCGGTCGAAACAGAAGGGTTTTTTATCCGAGGACAAGAAATCAGCCCTCGCCATCTTAACCGGCAGAAGAAGATTTTTTTGAAAAAATCCCTAAGCCCCGAGGTCACAATTTCATCAAAAATCTAACTTTCGGAAATTCACTCAAAATTAGTTCCAAAGGGTTGCAAAAGCTCCCCTGAGAGGTTTGGTGGTCGAAACAGAAGGCTTTTTTTCACAGGACAATAAATCAGCCCTCGTCAACTTAACCAGCAGAAAAAGATTTTTTTGCAAAAATCTCTAAGCCCCTGGGTCACAATTTCAGCAAAAATGTGACTTTTGGCAATTCACTCAAAAATGGTGCCAAACGGTTGGAAATGCTCCCCTGAGAGGTTTGGCGGTCGAAACAGAAGGCTTTTTCTCACAGGACAAGAAATCAGCCCTTGGCCACTTAACCGGCAGAAAAAGGGTTTTTGAAAAAATCCCTTAGCCCGGGGTCACAATTCCATCAAAAATGTGACTTTTCGCAATTCACTCAAAAATAGTGCCAAACGGTTGCAAATGCTGCCCTGAGCGGTTTGGCGGTCGAAACAGAAGGCTTTTTCTCACAGGACAAGAAATCAGCCCTCGCCATCTTAACCGGCAGAAGAAGATTTTTTTGAAAAAATCCCTAAGCCCCGGGGTCACAATTTCATCCAAAATCTGACTTTCGGAAATTCACTCAAAATTAGTTCCAAAGGGTTGCAAAAGCTCCCCTGAGAGGTTTGGTGGTCGAAACAGAAGGCTTTTTATCACAGGACAAGAAATCAGCCCTCGCCCACTTAACCCACAGAAAAAGGGTTTTTGAAAAAATCCCTAAGCCCCGGGGTCACAATTTCATCAAAAATGTGACTTTTAGCAATACACTCAAAAATGGTGCCAAACGGTTGCAAATGCTCCCCTGAGAGGTTTGGTGGTCGAAACAGAAGGCTTTTTATCACAGGACAAGAAATCAGCCCTCGCCCACTTAACCGGCAGAAAAAGGGTTTTTGAAAAAATCCCTTAGCCCGGGGTCACAATTCCATCAAAAATGTGACTTTTGGCAAGTCACTCAAAAATAGTGCCAAACGGTTGCAAATGCTCCCCTGAAAGTTTTGGTGGTCGAAACAGAAGGCCTTTTCCCACAGGACAAGAAATTAGCCCTCGACAACTTAACCGGCAGAAAAAGATTTTTTTGAAAAATTACCTAAGCCCCGGGGTCACAATTTCATAAAAAATGTGACTTTTGGCAATTCACTCAAAAATGGTGCCAAACGGTTGCAAATGCTCCCCTGAAAGGGTCAGCGGTCGGAACAGAAGGCTTTTTATCACAGGACAAGAAATCAGCCCTCGCCCACTTAACCCGCAGAAAAAGGGTTTTTGAAAAAATCCCTAAGACCCGGGGTCACAATTTCATAAAAAATGTGACTTTTGGCAATTCACTCAAAAATAGTGCCAAACGGTTGCAAATGCTGCCCTGAGAGGTTTGGCGGTCGAAACAGAAGGCTTTTTTATCCGAGGACAAGAAATCAGCCCTCGCCATCTTAACCGGCAGAAGAAGATTTTTTTGCAAAAATCTCTAAGCCCCGGGGTCACAATTCCATCAAAAATCTGACTTTCGGAAATTCACTCAAAATTAGTTCCAAAGGGTTGCAAAAGCTCTCCTGAGAGGTTTGGTGGTCGAAACAGAAGGTTTTTTTTCACAGGACAAGAAATCAGCCCTCGTCAACTTAACCAGCAGAAAAAGATTTTTTTGCAAAAATCTCTAAGCCCCGGGGTCACAATTTCATCAAAAATGTGACTTTTGGCAATTCACTCAAAAATGGTGCCAAACGGTTGCAAATGCTCCCCTGAGAGGTTTGGTGGTCGAAACAGAAGGCTTTTTATCACAGGACAAGAAATCAGCCCTTGCCCACTTAACCGGCAGAAAAAGGGTTTTTGAAAAAATCCCTTAGCCTGGGGTCACAATTCCATCAAAAATGTGACTTTTGGCAATTCACTCAAAAATAGTGCCAAACGGTTGCAAATGCTGCCCTGAGCGGTTTGGCGGTCGAAACAGAAGGCTGTTTATCACAGGACAAGAAATCAGCCCTCGACAACTTAACCGGAAGAAAAAGATTTTTTTGGAAAAAATTCATTAGCCCAGGGATCACAATTCCATCAAAAATCTGACTTTTGGTAATTCACTCAAAAATGGTGCCAAACGGTTGCAAATGCTCCCCTGAAAGGGTCAGCGGTCGGAACAGAAGGCTTTTTATCACAGGACAAGAAATCAGCCCTTGCCCACTTAACCCGCAGAAAAAGGGTTTTTGAAAAAATCCCTAAGCCCCGGGGTCACAATTTCATCAAAAATCTGACTTTTGGCAAATCACTCAAAATTAGTTCCAAAGGGTTGCAAATGCTCCCCTGACAGTTTTGGTGGTCGAAACAGAAGGCTTTTTCTCACAGGAAATGAAATCAGCCCTCGACAACTTAACCGGCAGAAAAAGATTTTTTTGAAAAATTCCCTAAGCCCCGGGGTCACAATTTCATCAAAAATGTGACTTTCGGAAATTCACTCAAAATTAGTTCCAAAGGGTTGCAAATGCTGCCCTGAGAGGTTTGGTGGTCGAAACAGAAGGCTTTTTCTCACAGGACAAGAAATCAGCCCTCGACAACTTAAGCGGCAGAAAAACATTTTTTTGAAAAAATCCCTAAGCCCCGGGGTCACAATTTCATAAAAAATGTGACTTTTGGCAATTCACCCAAAAATAGTGCCAAACGGTTGCAAATGCTCCCCTGAGAGGTTTGGCGGTCGAAACAGAAGGCTTTTTTATCCGAGGACAAGAAATCAGCCCTCGCCATCTTCACCGGCAGAAGAAGATTTTTTTGAAAAAATCCCTAAGCCCCGGGGTCACAATTTCATCAAAAATCTGACCTTCGGAAATTCACTCAAAATTAGTTCCAAAGGGTTGCAAATGCTCCCCTGAGAGGTTTGGTGGTCGAAAGAGAAGGCTTCTTATCACAGGACAAGAAATCAGCCCTTGGCCACTTAACCGGCAGAAAAAGGGTTTTTGAAAAAATCCCTTAGCCGGGGGTCACAATTCAATCAAAAATGTGACTTTTGGCAATTCACTCAAAAATAGTGCCAAACGGTTGCAAATGCTCCCCTGAGAGGTTTGGCGGTCGAAACAGAAGGCTTTTTATCACAGGACAAGAAATCAGCCCTCGACAACTTAACCGGAAGAAAAAGATTTTTTTGGAAAAAATTCATTAGCCCAGGGATCACAATTCCATCAAAAATGTGACTTTTGGTAATTCACTCAAAAAAAGTGCCAAACGGTTGCAAATGCTCCCCTGAGAGGTTTGGCAGTCGAAACAGAAGGCTTTTTTATCCGAGGACAAGAAATCAGCCCTCGCCATCTTAACCGGCAGAAGAAGATTTTTTTGAAAAAATCCCTAAGCCCCGGGGTCACAATTTCATCAAAAATCTGACTTTCAGCAATTCACTCAAAAATGTTGCCAAACGGTTGCAAAGGCTCCCCTGAGAGGTTTGGTGGTTGAAACAGAAGGCTTTTTATCACAGGACAAGAAATCAGCCCTCGCCCACTTAACCCGCAGAAAAAGGGTTTTAGAAAAAATCCCTAAGCCCCGGGGTCACAATTTCATCAAAAATCTGACTTTTGGTAAATCACTCAAAATTAGTTACAAATGGTTGCAAATGCTCCCCTGAGAGTTTTGGTGGTCGAAACAGAAGGCTTTTTCTCACAGGAAATGAAATCAGCCCTCGACAACTTAACCGGCAGAAAAAGATTTTTTTGAAAAAATCCCTAAGCCCCGGGGTCACAATTTCATCAAAAATGTGACTTTTGGCAATTCACTCAAAAATAGTGCCAAACGGTTGCAAATGCTCCCCTGAGAGGTTTGGCGGTCGAAACAGAAGGCTTTTTATCACAGGACAAGAAATCAGCCCTTGCCCCCTTAACCAGCAGAAAAAGGGTTTTTGAAAAAATCCCTAAGCCCCGGGGTCACAATTTCATCAAAAATCTGACTTTTGGAAATTCACTCAAAATTAGTTCCAAAAGGTTGCAAATGCTCCCCTGAAAGTTTTGGTGGTCAAAACAGAAGGCCTTTTCTCACAGGACAAGAAATTAGCTCTCGAAAACTTAACCGGCAGAAAAAGATTTTTTTGAAAAATTCCCTAAGCCCCGGGGTCAAAATTTCATCAAAAATGCGACTTTTGGCAATTCACTCAAAAATGGTGCCAAACGGTTGCAAATGCTCCCCTGAGATGTTTTGTGGTCGAAACAAAAAACTTTTAATCACAGGACAAGAAATCATCCCTCGCTGACTTAACCGGCAGAAAAAGATTTTTTTGAAAAAATCCCTAAGCCCCGGGGTCACAATTTCATCAAAAATGTGACTTTCGGAAATTCACTCAAAATTAGTTCCAAAGGGTTGCAAATGCTGCCCTGAGAGGTTTGGTGGTCGAAACAGAAGGCTTTTTTCTCACAAGAAAAGAAATCAGCCCTGGATAACTTAAGCGGCAGAAAAAGATTTTTTTGCAAAAATCTCTAAGCCCCGGGGTCACAATTTCATCAAAAATGTGACTTTTGGCAATTCACTCAAAAATGGTGCCAAACGGTTGCAAATGCTCCCCTGAGAGGTTTGGCGGTCGAAAGAGAAGGCTTTTTTATCCGAGGACAAGAAATCAGCCCTCGCCCACTTAACCGGCAAAAAAAGGGTTTTTGAAAAAATCCCTTATCCCGGGGTCACAATTCCATCAAAAATGTGACTTTTGGCAATTCACTCAAAATAGTTCCAAAGGGTTGCAAATGCTCCCCTGAGAGTTTGGTGGTCGAAACAGAAGGCTTTTTCTCACAAGAAAAGAAATCAGCCCTGGATAACTTAAGCGGCAGAAAAAGATTTTTTTGAAAAATTCCCTAAGCCCCGGGGTCACAATTTCATCAAAAATCTGACTTTCGGAAATTCACTCAAAATTAGTTCCAAAGGGTTGCAAAAGCTCCCCTGAGAGGTTTGGTGGTCGAAACAGAAGGCCTTTTCTCACAGGACAAGAAATTAGCCCTCGACAACTTAACCGGCAGAAAAAGATTTTTTTGAAAAATTCCCTAAGCCCCGGGGTCAAAATTTCATCAAAAATGTGACTTTTGGCAATTCACTCAAAAATGGTGCCAAACGGTTGCAAATGCTCCCTGAAAGGGTCAGCGGTCGGAACAGAAGGCTTTTTATCACAGGACAAGAAATCAGCCCTCGCCCACTTAACCCGCAGAAAAAGGTGTTTTTGAAAAAATCCCTAAGCCCCGGTGTCACAATTCCATCAAAAATGTGACTTTCAGCAATTCACTCAAAAATGTTGCCAAACGGTTGCAAAGGCTCCCCTGAGAGGTTTGGTGGTTGAAACAGAAGGCTTTTTATCACAGGACAAGAAATCAGTCCTCGACAACTTAACCGGCAGAGAAAAGATTTTTGGAAAAATTCCCTAAGCCCCGGGGTCACAATTTCATCAAAAATGTGACTTTTGGCAATTCACTCAAAAATGGTGCCAAACGGTTAGAAATGCTCCCCTTGAGAGGTTGGTGGTCGAAACAGAAGGCTTTTTATCACAGGACAAGAAATCAGCCCTCGCCGACTTAACCGGCAGAAAAAGGGTTTTTGAAAAAATCCCTTAGCCCGGGGTCACAATTCCATCAAAAATGTGACTTTTGGCAATTCACTCAAAAATAGTGCCAAACGGTTGCAAATGCTGCCCTGAGAGGTTTGGCGGTCGAAACAGAAGGCTTTTTCTCACAGGAAATGAAATCAGCCCTCGACAACTTAACCGGCAGAAAAAGATTTTTTTAGAAAAAATCCCTAAGCCCGGGGTCACAATTTCATCAAAAATGTGACTTTTGGCAATTCACTCAAAAAAAGTGCCAAACGGTTGCAAATGCTGCCCTGAGAGGTTTGTCGGTCGAAATAGAAGGCTTTTTATCACAGGACAAGAAATCAGCCCTCGCCCACTTAACCGGCAGAAAAAGGGTTTTTGGAAAAATCCCTTAGCCCGGGGTCACAATTCCATCAAAAATGTGACCTTTGGCAATTCACTCAAAAATAGTGCCAAACGGTTGCAAATGCTGCCCTGAGAGGTTTGGCGGTCGAAACAGAAGGCTTTTTATCACAGAACAAGAAATCAGCCCTCGACAACTTAACCGGCAGAAAAAGATTTTTTTGAAAAATTCCCTAAGCCCCGGGGTCACAATTTCATCAAAAATGTGACTTTTGGCAATTCACTCAAAAATGGTGCCAAACGGTTGCAAATGCTCCCCTGAGAGGTTTTGTGGTCGAAACAGAAGGCTTTTTATCACAGGACAAGAAATCAGCCCTCGCCCACTTAACCGGCAGAAAAAAGGGTTTTGAAAAAATTCCTAAGCGCCGAAGTCACAATTTCATCAAAAATCTGACTTTCGGAAATTCACTCAAAATTAGTTCCAAAGGGTTGCAAATGCTCCCCTGAGAGGTTTGGTGGTCGAAACAGAAGGCTTTTTCTCACAGGAAAAGAAATCAGCCCTCAACAACTTAAGCGGCAGAAAAAGATTTTTTTGAAAAAATCCCTAAGCCCCGGGGTCACAATTTCATCAAAAATGTGACTTTTGGCAATTCACTCAAAACTGGTGCCAAACGGTTGCAAATGCTCCCCTGAGAGGTTTTGTGGTCGAAACAAAAGGCTTTTTGTCACAGGACAAGAAATCAGCCTTCGACATCTTAACCAGCAGAAAAAAGATTTTTTTGAAAAAATCCCTAAGCCCCGGGGTCACAATTTCATCAAAAATCTGACTTTTAGCAATTCACTCAAAAATGTTGCCAAACGGTTGCAAAGGCTCCCCTGAGAGGTTTGGTGGTTGAAACAGAAGGCTTTTTATCACAGGACAAGAAATCAGCCCTCGCCGACTTAACCGGCAGAAAAAGATTTTTTTGCAAAAATCTCTAAGCCCCGGGGTCACAATTTCATCAAAAATGTGACTTTTGGCAATTCACTCAAAAATGGTGCCAAACGGTTGCTAATGCTCCCCTGAAAGGGTCAGCAGTCGAAACAGAAGGCTTTTTATCACAGCACAAGAAATCAGCCCTTGACAACTTAACCGGCAGAAAAAGATTTTTTTGAAAAAATCCCTAAGCCCCGGGTTCACAATTTCATCAAAAATGTGACTTTGGGAAATTCACTCAAAATTAGTTCCAAAGGGTTGCAAATGCTCCCCTGAGAGGTTTGGTGGTCGAAACAGAAGGTTTTTTCTCACAGGACAAGAAATCAGCCCTCGACAACTTAACCGGGAGAAAAAGATTTTTTTGAAAAATTCCCTAAGCCCCAGGGTCACAATTTCATAAAAAATGTGACTTTTGGCAATTCACTCAAAAATGGTGCCAAAGGTTTGCAAATGCTCCCCTGAGAGGTTTGGTGGTCGAAACAGAAGGCCTTTTATCACAGGACAAGAAATCAGCCCTCGCCCACTTAACCGGCAGAAAAGGGGTTTTTAAAAAATCCCTAAGCCCCAGGGTCACAATTTCATAAAAAATCTGACTTTCGGAAATTCATTCAAAATTAGTTCCAAAGGGTTGCAAATGCTCCCCTGAAAGTTTTGGTGGTCGAAACAGAAGGCTTTTTCTCACAGGACAAGAAATCACCCCTAGACAACTTAACCGGCAGAAAAAGATTTTTTTGAAAAATTCCCTAAGTCCCGGGGTCACAATTTCATCAAAAATGTGACTTTTGGCAATTCACTCAAAAATGTTGCCACCGGTTGCAAATGCTCCCCTGAAAGGTTTTGTGGTCGAAACAAAAGGCTTTTTATCCCAGGACAAGAAATCATCCCTCGCCGACTTAACCGGCAGAAAAAGATTTTTTTGAAAAAATTCCTAAGCCCCGGGGTCAAAATTTCATCAAAAATGTGACTTTTGGAAATTCACTCAAAATTAGTTCCAAAGGGTTGCAAATGCTCCCCTGAGAGGTTTGGTGGTTGAAACAGAAGGCTTTTTCTCACAGGAAAAGAAATCAGCCCTCGACAACTTAAGCGGCAGAAAAAGATTTTTTTGAAAAAATCCCTAAGCCCCGGGGTCACAATTTCATCAAAAATCTGACTTTTAGCAATTCACTCAAAAATGTTGCCAAACGGTTGCAAAGGCTCCCCTGAGAGGTTTGGTGGTTGAAACAGAAGGCTTTTTATCACAGGACAAGAAATCAGCCTTCGCCGACTTAACCGGCAGAAAAAGATTTTTTTGCAAAAATCTCTAAGCCCCGGGGTCACAATTTCATCAAAAATGTGACTTTTGGCAATTCACTCAAAAATGGTGCCAAACGGTTGCAAATGCTCCCCTGAAAGGGTCAGCAGTCGAAACAGAAGGCTTTTTATCACAGGACAAGAAATCAGCCCTTGACAACTTAACCGGGAGAAAAAGATTTTTTTGAAAAAATCCCTTAGCCCCGGGTGTCACAATTCCATCAAAAATGTGACTTTTGGCAATTCACTCAAAAATGGTGCCACCGGTTGCAAATGCTCCCCTGAGAGGTTTGGTGGTCGAAACAAAAGGCTTTTTATCACAGGACAAGAAATCATCCCTCGCCGATTTAACCGGCAGAAAAAGATTTTTTTGAAAAAATCCCTAAGCCCCGGGGTCACAATTCCATCAAAAATCTGACTTTCGGAAATTCACTCAAAATTAGTTCCAAAGGCTTGCAAATGCTCCCCTGACAGTTTTGGTGGTCGAAACAGAAGGCTTTTTCTCACAGGAAATGAAATCAGCCCTCGACAACTTAACCGGCAGAAAAAGATTTTTTTGAAAAATTCCCTAAGCCCCGGGGTCACAATTTCATCAAAAATCTGACTTTCGGAAATTCATTCAAAATTAGTTCCAAAGGGTTGCAAATGCTCCCCTGAAAGTTTTGGTGGTCGAAACAGAAGGCTTTTTCTCACAGGACAAGAAATCACCCCCAGACAACTTAACCGGCAGAAAAAGATTTTTTTGAATAATTCCCTAAGTCCCGGGGTCACAATTTCATCCAAAATGTGACTTTTGGCAATTCACTCAAAAATGGTGCCACCGGTTGCAAATGCTCCCCTGAAAGGTTTTGTGGTCGAAACAAAAGGCTTTTTATCCCAGGACAAGAAATCATCCCTCGCCGACTTAACCGGCAGAAAAAGATTTTTTTGAAAAAATCCCTAAGCCCCGGGGTCACAATTTCATCAAAAATGTGACTTTCGGAAATTCACTCAAAATTAGTTCCAAAGGGTTGCAAATGCTCCTCTGAGAGGTTTGGTGGTCGAAACAGAAGGCTTTTTATCACAGGACAAGAAATCAGCCCTTGAAAACTTAACCGGGAGAAAAAGATTTTTTTGAAAAAATCCCTTAGCCCCGGGTGTCACAATTCCATCAAAAATGTGACTTTTGGCAATTCACTCAAAAATGGTGCCACCGGTTGCAAATGCTCCCCTGAGAGGTTTGGTGGTCGAAACAAAAGGCTTTTTATCCCAGGACAATAAATCATCCCTCGCCGACTTAACCAGCTGAAAAAGATTTTTTTGAAAAAATCCCTAAGCCCCGGGGTCACAATTCCATCAAAAATCTGACTTTCGGAAATTCACTCAAAATTAGTTCCAAAGGGTTGCAAATGCTCCCCTGACAGTTTTGGTGGTCGAAACAGAAGTCTTTTTCTCACATTAAATGAAATCAGCCCTTGACAACTTAACCGGCAGAAAAAGATTTTTTTGAAAAAATCCCTAAGCCCCGGGGTCACAATTTCATCAAAAATGTGACTTTTGGCAATTCACTCACAAATGGTGCCAAACGGTTGCAAATGCTCCCCTGAGAGGTTTTGTGGTCGAAACAAAAGGCTTTTTATCACAGGACAAGAAATCATCCCTCGCCGACTTAACCGGCAGAAAAAGATTTTTTTGAAAAAATCCCTAAGCCCCGGGGTCACAATTTCATCAAAAATGTGACTTTTGGCAATTCACTCAAAAATAGTTCCAAACGGTTGCAAATGCTCCCCTGAGAGGTTTGGCGGTCGAAACAGAAGGGTTTTTTATCCGAGGACAAGAAATCAGCCCTCGCCGACTTAACCAGCAGGAAAAGATTTTTTTGCAAAAATCTCTAAGCCCCGGGGTCACAATTTCATAAAAAATGTGACTTTTGGCAAATCACTCAAAAATGGTGCCAAACGGTTGCAAATGCTCCCCTGAGAGGTTTGGTGGTCGAAACAGAAGGCTTTTTATCAAAGGACAAGAAATCAGCCCTCGCCCACTTAACCGGCAGAAAAAGGGGTTTTGAAAAAATCCCTTAGCCCGGGGTCACAATTCCATCAAAAATGTGACTTTTGGCAATTCACTCAAAAATAGTGCCAAACGGTTGCAAATGCTGCCCTGAGAGGTTTGGCGGTCGAAACAGAAGGCTTTTTTATAAGAGGACAAGAAATCAGCCCTCGACATCTTAACCAGAAGAAAAAGATTTTTTTGAAAAAATCCCTAAGCCCCGGGGTCACAATTTCATCAAAAATCTGACTTTCGGTCTCCGGGAAAATATGGGAAAGATGATGTACCGTTGGTACATCACACCAACAAAATTGGCTAAAATGTATAAAGCCGGAGACAAGACCTGTTGGAAATGTAAGAAGAAGGAGGGAGACTTTCATCATATGTGGTGGACCTGCGAGGTGGTAAAGGAATTTTGGGCCTCAGTTTATGATGAATTAAAAAAGATCCTAAAGTACACCTTCCCCAAAAAGCCCGAGGCATTCCTTTTAGGAATGGTCGGGGATGAAATCAAGAAAGATGACCAAACCCTATTCCAGTATGCAACAGTATCCGCTAGGATACTGTTTGCACAGAATTGGAAAACACCCAACGTCCCAACAATCAGAGAATGGCAATCTAAACTAATTGAGTATATTGATTTAGCAATAATGACACTGAAAATCAGGCAACAGAAAAACACCAAATTTATTAACGATTGGAACAAATTCCTCTCATACATGGAGACGTTTTTAGGAAATATCCAAATCACAGTAGGTATAATATAAAAACTGTGAGGTAGTAATATTGGTCAATAAAAGACACTGCCGAATATATTGTTGAATTACAGCTCACGTTGTGGTGGTGGGAAGTCTAACAATGTAACAGATGTGTATGAAGATTTAGTACCTGAACGATATGGAATTCGACTTTGGATCTATTTAATTTTCTTTTCTTTTTTTTTCTTTCTACCTTCTCTTGATGATGTTGTTTTAGTGAACGATGTATATGTTGTTTTTAAGTTGTTGGAATAAAAATAAAGGTTTTAAAAATTAAAAAAAAAGAAAAAAGAAAAATTCCCTAAGCCCCGGGGTCACAATTTCATAAAAAATGTGACTTTTGGCAATTCACTCAAAAATGGTGCCAAACGGTTGCAAATGCTCCCCTGAGAGGTTTGGTGGTCGAAACAGAAGGCTTTTTACCACAGGACAAGAAATCAGCCCTCGCAGACTTAAGCAGCAGAAAAAGATTTTTTTGCAAAAATCTCTAACCCCCGGGGTCACAATTTCATCAAAAATGTGACTTTTGGCAATTCATTCGAAAATGGTGCCAAATGGTTGCAAATGCTCCCCTGAAAGGGTCAGCAGTCGAAACAGAAGGCTTTTTATCACAGGACAAGAAATCACCCCTCGAAAACTTACCGGCAGAAAAAGATTTTTTTGAAAAATTCCCTAAGTCCCGGGGTCACAATTTTATCAAAAATGTGACTTTTGGCAATTCACTCAAAAATGGTGCCACCGGTTGCAAATGCTCCCCTGAGAGGTTTGGTGGTCGAAACAAAAGGCTTTTTTATCCCAGGACAAGAAATCATCCCTCGCCGACTTAACCGGAAGAAAAAGATTTTTTTGAAAAAATGCCTAAGCTCCGGGGTCACAATTTCATCAAAAATGTGACTTTCGAAAATTCACTCAAAATTAGTTCCAAAGGGTTGCAAATGCTCCCCTGAGAGGTTTGGTGGTCAAAACAGAAGGCTTTTTCTCACAGGAAAAGAAATCAGCCCTCGACAACTTAAGCGGCAGAAAAAGATTTTTTTGAAAAAATCCCTAAGCCCCGGGGTCACAATTTCATCAAAAATGTGACTTTTGGCAATTCACTCAAAAATAGTGCCAAACGGTTGCAAATACTCCCCTGAGAGGTTTGGCGGTCGAAACAGAAGGCTTTTTTATCCGAGGACAAGAAATCAGCCCTCGCCATCTTAACCGGCAGAAGAAGATTTTTTTGAAAAAATCCCTAAGCCCCGGGGTCACAATTCCATCAAAAATGTGACTTTTGGCAATTCACTCAAAGAAAGTGCTAAACGGTTGCAAATGCTCCCCTGAGAGGTTTGGCGGTCGAAACAGAAGGCTTTTTATCACAGGACAAGAAATCAGCCCTCCCCCACTTAACCAGCAGAAAAAGATTTTTTTGCAAAAATCTCTAAGCCCCGGGGTCACAATTTCATCAAAAATGTGACTTTTGGCAATTCACTCAAAAATGGTGCCAAACGGTTAGAAATGCTCCCCTGAGAGGTTTGGTGGTCGAAACAGAAGGCTTTTTATCACAGGACAAGAAATCAGCCCTCGCCCACTTAACCGGCAGAAAAAAGGGGTTTTGAAAAAATCCCTTAGCCCGGGGTCACAATTCCATCAAAAATGTGACTTTTGGCAATTCACTCAAAATTGGTGCCAAACGGTTTCAAATGCTCCCCTGAGAGGTTCGGCTGTCGAAAGCGAACTCTTTTTATCAAAGGAAAAGAAATCAGCCCTCGACAACTTAACCGGCAGAAAAAGATTTTTTCCAAAAAATCCCTAAGCCCCGGGGTCACAATTTCATCAAAAACCTGACTTTTGGCAAATCACTCAAAAATGGTGCCAAATGGTTGCAAATGCTCCCCTGAGAGGTTTGGCGGTTGAAACAGAAGGCTTTTTATCACAGGAGAAGAAATCATCCCTCGACGACTTAACCGACAGAAAAAGATTTTTTTGAAAAAAGCCCTAAGCCCCGGGGTCACAATTTCATCAAAAATCTGACTTTTGGCAAATCACTTAAAAATGTTGCCAAACAGTTGCAAATGCTCCCCTGAGAGGTTTGGTGTTTGAAAGAGAAGGCTTTTTATCACAGGACAATAAATCATCCCTCGCCGACTTAACCGGCAGAAAAAGATTTTTTTGAAAAAAAATCCCTGAGCCCCGGGGTCAAAATTTCATCAAAAATCCGACTTTTGGCAAATCACTCAAAAATGGTGCCAAACGGTTGCAAATGCTCCACTGAGAGGTTTGGTGGTCGAAACAGAAGGCTTTTTATCACAGGACAAGAAATCAGCCCTCGCCCACTTAACCAGCAGAAAAAGGGTTTTTGAAAAAATCCCTAAGCCCCGGGGTCACAATTTCATAAAAAATCTGACTTTCGGAAATTCATTCAAAATTAGTTCCAAAGGGTTGCAAATGCTCCCCTGAAAGTTTTGGTGGTCGAAACAGAAGGCTTTTTCTCACAGGACAAGAAATCACCCCTAGACAACTTAACCGGCAGAAAAAGATTTTTTTGAATAATTCCCTAAGTCCCGGGGTCACAATTTCATCAAAAATGTGACTTTTGGCAATTCACTCAAAAATGGTGCCAAACGGTTGCAAATGCTCCCCTGAAAGGGTCAGCAGTCGAAACAGAAGGCTTTTTATCACAGGACAAGAAATCATCCCTCGCCGACTTAACCGGCAGAAAAAGATTTTTTTGAAAAAATCCCTAAGCCCCGGGGTCACAATTTCATAAAAATCTGACTTTTGGCAATTCACTCAAAATTAGTGCCAAACGGTTGCAAATGCTCCCCTGAGAGGTTTGGCGGTCGAAACAGAAGGGTTTTTTATCCGAGGACAAGAAATCAGCCCTCGCCATCTTAACCGGCAGAAGAAGATTTTTTTGAAAAAATCCCTAAGCCCCGGGGTCACAATTTCATCAAAAATCTGACTTTCGGAAATTCACTCAAAATTAGTTCCAAAGGGTTGCAAAAGCTCCCCTGAGAGGTTTGGTGGTCGAAACAGAAGGCTTTTTATCACAGGACAAGAAATCAGCCCTCGCCGACTTAACCAGCAGAAAAAGATTTTTTTGCAAAAATCTCTAAGCCCCGGGGTCACAATTTCATCAAAAATGTGACTTTTGGCAAATCACTCAAAAATGGTGCCAAACGGTTGCAAATGCTCCCCTGAGAGGTTTGGTGGTCGAAACAGAAGGCTTTTTATCAAAGGACAAGAAATCAGCCCTCGCCCACTTAACCGGCAGAAAAAGGGGTTTTGAAAAAATCCCTTAGCCCGGGGTCACAATTCCATCAAAAATGTGACTTTTGGCAATTCACTCAAAAATAGTGCCAAACGGTTGCAAATGCTGCCCTGAGAGGTTTGGCGGTCGAAACAGAAGGCTTTTTTATAAGAGGACAAGAAATCAGCCCTCGACATCTTAACCAGAAGAAAAAGATTTTTTTGAAAAATTCCCTAAGCCCCGGGGTCACAATTTCATCAAAAATCTGACTTTCGGTCTCCGGGAAAATATGGGAAAGATGATGTACCATTGGTACATCACACCAACAAAATTGGCTAAAATGTATAAAGCCGGAGACAAGACCTGTTGGAAATGTAAGAAGAAGGAGGGAGACTTTCATCATATGTGGTGGACCTGCGAGGTGGTAAAGGAATTTTGGGCCTCAGTTTATGATGAATTAAAAAAGATCCTAAAGTACACCTTCCCCAAAAAGCCCAAGGCATTCCTTTTAGGAATGGTCGGGGATGAAATCAAGAAAGATGACCAAACCCTATTCCAGTATGCAACAGTATCCGCTAGGCATACCACTCAAAAATGGTGCCAAACGGTTGCAAATGCTCCCCTGAGAGGTTCGGCTGTCGAAAGCGAACTCTTTTTATCAAAGGAAAAGAAATCAGCCCTCGACAACTTAACCGGCAGAAAAAGATTTTTTCCAAAAAATCCCTAAGCCCCGGGGTCACAATTTCATCAAAAACCTGACTTTTGGCAAATCACTCAAAAATGGTGCCAAATGGTCGCAAATGCTCCCCTGAGAGGTTTGGCGGTCGAAACAGAAGCCTTTTTATCACAGGAGAAGAAATCATCCCTCGAAGACTTAACCGACAGAAAAAGATTTTTTTGAAAAAAGCCCTAAGCCCCGGGGTCACAATTTCATCAAAAATCTGACTTTTGGCAAATAACTTAAAAATGTTGCCAAACAGTTGCAAATGCTCCCCTGAGAGGTTTGGTGTTTGAAAGAGAAGGCTTTTTATCACAGGACAAGAAATCAGCCCTCGCCGACTTAACCGGCAGAAAAAGATTTTTTTGAAAAAAAATCCCTGAGCCCCGGGGTCACAATTTCATCAAAAATCCGACTTTTGGCAAATCACTCAAAAATGGTGCCAAACGGTTGCAAATGCTCCCCTGAGAGCTTTGGTGGTCGAAACAGAAGGCTTTTTATCACAGGACAAGAAATCAGCCCTCGCCCACTTAACCGGCAGAAAAAGGGGTTTTGAAAAAATCCCTAAGCCCCGGGGTCACAATTCCATCAAAAATGTGACTTTTGGCAATTCACTCAAAAATGGTGCCAAACGGTTGCAAATGCTCCCCTGAGAGGTTTGGTGGTCAAAACAGAAGGCTTTTTATCACAGGAAAAGAAATCAGCCCTCGACAACTTAAGTGGCAGAAAAAGATTTTTTTGCAAAAATCCCTAAGCCCCGGGGTCACAATTTCATCAAAAATGTGACTTTTGGCAATTCACTCAAAAATAGTGCCAAACGGTTGCAAATACTCCCCTGAGAGGTTTGGCGGTCGAAGCAGAAGGCTTTTTATCAAAGGACAAGAAATCAGCCCTCGCCCACTTAACCGGCAGAAAAAGGGGTTTTGAAAAAATCCCTTAGCCCGGGGTCACAATTCCATCAAAAATGTGACTTTTGGCAATTCACTCAAAAATAGTGCCAAACGGTTGCAAATGCTGCCCTGAGAGGTTTGGCGGTCGAAACAGAAGGCTTTTTTATAAGAGGACAAGAAATCAGCCCTCGACATCTTAACCAGAAGAAAAAGATTTTTTTGAAAAAATCCCTAAGCCCCGGGGTCACAATTTCATCAAAAATCTGACTTTCGGTCTCCGGGAAAATATGGGAAAGATGATGTACCGTTGGTACATCACACCAACAAAATTGGCTAAAATGTATAAAGCCGGAGACAACACCTGTTCGAAATGTAAGAAGAAGGAGGGAGACTTTCATCATATGTGGTGGACCTGCGAGGTGGTAAAGGAATTTTGGGCCTCAGTTTATGATGAATTAAAAAAGTTCCTAAAGTACACCTTCCCCAAAATGCCCGAGGCATTCCTTTTAGGAATGGTCGGGGATGAAATCAAGAAAGATGACCAAACCCTATTCCAGTATGCAACAGTATCCGCTAGGATACTGTTGGCACAGAATTGGAAAACACCCAACGTCCCAACAATCAGAGAATGGCAATCTAAACTAATTGAGTATATTGATTTAGCAATAATGACACTGAAAATCAGGCAACAGAAAAACACCAAATTTATTAACGATTGGAACAAATTCCTCTCATACATGGAGACGATTTTAGGAAATATCCAAATAACAGTAGGTATAATATAAAAACTGTGAGGTAGTAATATTGGTCAATAAAAGACACTGCCGAATATATTGTTGAATTACAGCTCACGTTGTGGTGGTGGGAAGTCTAACAATGTAACAGATGTGTATGAAGATTTAGTACCTGAACGATATGGAATTCGACTTTGGATCTATTTAATTTTCTTTTCTTTCTTTTTTTCTTTCTACCTTCTCTTGATGATGTTGTTTTAGTGAACGATGTATATGTTGTTTTTAAGTTGTTGGAATAAAAATAAAGGTTTTAAAAATTAAAAAAAAAAGAAAAAAGAAAAATTCCCTAAGCCCCGGGGTCACAATTTCATAAAAAATGTGACTTTTGGCAATTCACTCAAAAATGGTGCCAAACGGTTGCAAATGCTCCCCTGAGAGGTTTGGTGGTCGAAACAGAAGGCTTTTTACCACAGGACAAGAAATCAGCCCTCGCCGACTTAAGCAGCAGAAAAAGATTTTTTTACAAAAATCTCTAACCCCCGGGGTCACAATTTCATCAAAAATGTGACTTTTGGCAATTCATTCAAAAAAAGGTGCCAAATGGTTGCAAATGCTCCCCTGAAAGGGTCAGCAGTCGAAACAGAAGGCTTTTTATCACAGGACAAGAAATCACCCCTCGACAACTTAACCGGCAGAAAAAGATTTTTTTGAAAAATTCCCTAAGTCCCGGGGTCACAATTTTATCAAAAATGTGACTTTTGGCAATTCACTCAAAAATGGTGCCACCGGTTGCAAATGCTACCCTGAGAGGTTTTGTGGTCGAAACAAAAGGCTTTTTATCACAGGACAAGAAATCATCCCTCGCCGACTTAACCGGCAGAAAAAGATTTTTTTGAAAAAATCCCTAAGCTCCGGGGTCACAATTTCATCAAAAATGTGACTTTCGAAAATTCACTCAAAATTAGTTCCAAAGGGTTGCAAATGCTCCCCTGAGAGGTTTGGTGGTCAAAACAGAAGGCTTTTTATCACAGGAAAAGAAATCAGCCCTCGACAACTTAAGTGGCAGAAAAAGATTTTTTTGAAAAAATCCCTAAGCTCCGGGGTCACAATTTCATCAAAAATGTGACTTTTGGCAATTCACTCAAAAATAGTGCCAAACGGTTGCAAATACTCCCCTGAGAGGTTTGGCGGTCGAAGCAGAAGGCTTTTTTATCCGAGGACAAGAAATCAGCCCTTGCCATCTTAACCGGCAGAAGAAGATTTTTTTGAAAAAATCCCTAAGCCCCGGGGTCACAATTGCAACAAAAATATGACTTTTGGAAATTCACTCAAAATTAGTTCCAAAGGGTTGCAAAAGCTCCCCTGAGAGGTTTGGTGGTCGAAACAGAAGGCTTTTTCTCACAGGACAAGAAATCAGCCCTCCCCCACTTAACCAGCAGAAAAAGATTTTTTTGCAAAAATCTCTAAGCCCCGGGGTCACAATTTCATCAAAAATGTGACTTTTGGCAATTCACTCAAAAATGGTGCCAAACGGTTGCAAATGCTCCCCTGAGAGGTTTGGTGGTCGAAACAGAAGGCTTTTTATCACAGGACAAGAAATCAGCCCTCGCCCACTTAACCGGCAGAAAAAGGGGTTTTGAAAAAATCCCTTAGCCCGGGGTCACAATTCCATCAAAAATGTGACTTTTGGCAATTCACTCAAAAATGGTGCCAAACGGTTGCAAATGCTCCCCTGAAAGGGTCAGCGGTCGAAACAGAAGCCTTTTTATCAGAGGACAAGAAATCAGCCCTTGACAACTTAACCGGGAGAAAAAGATTTTTTTGAAAAAATCCCTTCCCGGGGTCACAATTTCATCAAAAATGTGACTTTTGGCAATTCACTCAAAAATGGTGCCACCGGTTGCAAATGCTCCCCTGAGAGGTTTGTTGGTAGAAACAGAAGGCTTTTTATCACAGGACAAGAAATCAACCCTCGCCGACTTAAGCAGCAGAAAAAGATTTTTTTGCAAAAATCTCTAACCCCCCGGGTCACAATTTCATCAAAAATGTGACTTTTGGCAATTTACTCAAAAATAGTGCCAAACGTTTGCAAATGCTCCCCTGAGAGGTTTGGTGGTCGAAACAGAAGGCTTTTTCTCACAGGAAATAAATCAGCCCTCCCCCACTTAACCAGCAGAAAAAGATTTTTTTGCAAAAATCTCTAAGCCCCGGGGTCACAATTTCATCAAAAATCTCACTTTCGGCAATTCACTCAAAAATGGTGCCAAACGGTTTCAAATGCTCCCCGGAGAGGTTTGGTGGTCGAAACAGAAGGCTTTTTATCAAAGGACAAGAAATCACCCCTCGACAACTTAACCGGCAGAAAAAGATTTTTTTGAAAAAATCCCTAAGCCCCGGGGTCACAATTTCATCAAAAACCTGACTTTCGGCAATTCACTCAAAAATGGTGCCAAACGGTTGCAAATGCTCCCCTGAGAGGTTCGGCTGTCGAAAGCGAACTCTTTTTATCAAAGGAAAAGAAATCAGCCCTCGACAACTTAACCGGCAGAAAAAGATTTTTTTCCAAAAAATCCCTAAGCCCCGGGGTCACAATTTCATCAAAAACCTGACTTTTGGCAAATCACTCAAAAATGGTGCCAAATGGTCGCAAATGCTCCCCTGAGAGGTTTGGCGGTCGAAACAGAAGGCTTTTTATCACAGGAGAAGAAATCATCCCTCGACGACTTAACCGACAGAAAAAGATTTTTTTGAAAAAAGCCCTAAGCCCCGGGGTCACAATTTCATCAAAAATCTGACTTTTGGCAAATAACTTAAAAATGTTGCCAAACAGTTGAAAATGCTCCCCTGAGAGGTTTGGTGTTTGAAAGAGAAGGCTTTTTATCACAGGACAATAAATCATCCCTCGCCGACTTAACCGGCAGAAAAAGATTTTTTGAAAAAAAATCCCTGAGCCCCGGGGTCACAATTTCATCATAAATCCGACTTTTGGCAAATCACTCAAAAATGGTGCCAAACGGTTGCAAATGTTCCCCTGAGAGGTTTGGTGGTCGAAACAGAAGGCTTTTTATCACAAGACAAGAAATCAGCCCTCGCCCACTTAACCAGCAGAAAAAGGGTTTTTGAAAAAATCCCTAAAACCCGGGGTCACAATTCCTCAAAAATCTGACTTTCGGCAATTGATTCATAAATGGTGCCAAACGGTTACAAATGCGCCCCTGAGAGCTTTGGTGGTCGAAACAGAAGGCTTTTTATCACAGGACAAGAAATCAGCCCTCCCCCACTTAACCAGCAGAAAAAGATTTTTTTGCAAAAATCTCTAAGCCCCGGGGTCACAATTTCATCAAAAATCTGACTTTTGGCAATTCACTCAAAAATGGTGCCAAACGGTTGCAAATGCTCCCCTGAGAGGTTTGGTGGTCGAAACAGAAGGCTTTTTATCACAGGACAAGAAATCAGCCCTCGCCCACTTAACCGGCAGAAAAAGGGGTTTTGAAAAAATCCCTTAGCCCGGGGTCACAATTCCATCAAAAATGTGACTTTTGGCAATTCACTCAAAAATGGTGCCAAACGGTTGCAAATGCTCCCCTGAAAGGGTCAGCGGTCGAAACAGAAGCCTTTTTATCAGAGGACAAGAAATCAGCCCTTGACAACTTAACCGGGAGAAAAAGATTTTTTTGAAAAAATCCCTTCCCGGGGTCACAATTTCATCAAAAATGTGACTTTTGGCAATTCACTCAAAAATGGTGCCACCGGTTGCAAATGCTCCCCTGAGAGGTTTGTTGGTAGAAACAGAAGGCTTTTTATCACAGGACAAGAAATCAACCCTCGCCGACTTAAGCAGCAGAAAAAGATTTTTTTGCAAAAATCTCTAACCCCCCGGGTCACAATTTCATCAAAAAATGTGACTTTTGGCAATTTACTCAAAAATAGTGCCAAACGTTTGCAAATGCTCCCCTGAGAGGTTTGGTGGTCGAAACAGAAGGCTTTTTCTCACAGGAAATAAATCAGCCCTCCCCCACTTAACCAGCAGAAAAAGATTTTTTTGCAAAAATCTCTAAGCCCCGGGGTCACAATTTCATCAAAAATCTCACTTTCGGCAATTCACTCAAAAATGGTGCCAAACGGTTTCAAATGCTCCCCGGAGAGGTTTGGTGGTCGAAACAGAAGGCTTTTTATCAAAGGACAAGAAATCACCCCTCGACAACTTAACCGGCAGAAAAAGATTTTTTTGAAAAAAATCCCTAAGCCCCGGGGTCACAATTTCATCAAAAACCTGACTTTCGGCAATTCACTCAAAAATGGTGCCAAACGGTTGCAAATGCTCCCCTGAGAGGTTCGGCTGTCGAAAGCGAACTCTTTTTATCAAAGGAAAAGAAATCAGCCCTCGACAACTTAACCGGCAGAAAAAGATTTTTTCCAAAAAATCCCTAAGCCCCGGGGTCACAATTTCATCAAAAACCTGACTTTTGGCAAATCACTCAAAAATGGTGCCAAATGGTCGCAAATGCTCCCCTGAGAGGTTTGGCGGTCGAAACAGAAGGCTTTTTATCACAGGAGAAGAAATCATCCCTCGACGACTTAACCGACAGAAAAAGATTTTTTTGAAAAAAGCCCTAAGCCCCGGGGTCACAATTTCATCAAAAATCTGACTTTTGGCAAATAACTTAAAAATGTTGCCAAACAGTTGAAAATGCTCCCCTGAGAGGTTTGGTGTTTGAAAGAGAAGGCTTTTTATCACAGGACAATAAATCATCCCTCGCCGACTTAACCGGCAGAAAAAGATTTTTTGAAAAAAAATCCCTGAGCCCCGGGGTCACAATTTCATCATAAATCCGACTTTTGGCAAATCACTCAAAAATGGTGCCAAACGGTTGCAAATGCTCCCCTGAGAGGTTTGGTGGTCGAAACAGAAGGCTTTTTATCACAAGACAAGAAATCAGCCCTCGCCCACTTAACCAGCAGAAAAAGGGTTTTTGAAAAAATCCCTAAAACCCGGGGTCACAATTCCTCAAAAATCTGACTTTCGGCAATTGATTCATAAATGGTGCCAAACGGTTACAAATGCGCCCCTGAGAGCTTTGGTGGTCGAAACAGAAGGCTTTTTATCACAGGACAAGAAATCAGCCCTCGCCCACTTAACCGGCAGAAAAAGGGGTTTTGAAAAAATCCCTAAGCCCCGGGGTCACAATTTCATCAAAAATGTGACTTTCGGAAATTCACTCAAAATTAGTTTCAAAGGGTTGCAAAAGCTCCCCTGAGAGGTTTGGTGGTCGAAACAGAAGGCTTTTTCTCACAGGACAAGAAATCAGCCCTCGCCGACTTAACCAGCAGAAAAAGATTTTTTTTTGCAAAAATCTGTAAGCCCCGGGGTCACAATTTCATCAAAAATGTGACTTTTGGCAATTCACTCAAAAATGGTGCCAAACGGTTGCAAATGCTCCCCTGAGAGGTTTGGTGGTCGAAACAGAAGGCTTTTTATCACAGGACAAGAAATCAGCCCTCGCCCACTTAACCCGCAGAAAAAGGGTTTTTGAAAAAATCCCTAAGCCCTGGGGTCACAATTTCATCAAAAATCTGACTTTCAGAAATTCACTCAAAATTAGTTCCAAAGGGTTGCAAAAGCTCCCCTGAGAGGTTTGGTGGTCGAAACAGAAGGCTTTTTATCACAGGACAAGAAATCAGCCCTCGCCGACTTAACCAGCAGAAAAAGGGTTTTTGAAAAAATCCCTAAGCCCCGGGGTCACAATTCCATCAAAAATGTGACTTTTGGCAATTCAATCAAAATTAGTTCCAAAGGGTTGCAAATGCTCCCCTGAAAGTTTTGGTGGTCGAAACAGAAGGCTTTTTCTCACAGGACAAGAAATCAGGCCTCGACAACTTAACCGGCAGAAAAAGATTTTTTTGAAAAATTCCCTAAGCCCCGGGGTCACAATTTCATCAAAAATGTGACTTTTGGCAATTCACTCAAAAATGGTGCCAAACGGTTGCAAATGCTCCCCTGAGAGGTTTGGTGGTCGAAACAGAAGGCTTTTTATCACAGGACAAGAAATCAGCCTCGCCCACTTAACCCGCAGAAAAAGGGTTTTTGAAAAATTCCCTAAGCCCCGGGCTCACCATTTCATCAAAAATCTTACTTTTGGCAAATCACTCAAAATTAGTTCCAAAGGGTTGCAAATGCTCCCCTGAGAGTTTTGGTAGTCGAAACAGAAGGCTTTTTCTCACAGGAAATGAAATCAGCCCTCGACAACTTAACCGGCAGAAAAAGATTTTTTTGAAAAATTCCCTAAGCCCCGGGGTCACAATTTCATCAAAAATGTGACTATTGGCAATTCACTCAAAAATGGTGCCACCGGTTGCAAATGCTGCCCTGAGAGGTTTTGTGGTCGAAACAAAAGGCTTTTTATCACAGGACAAGAAATCATCCCTCGCTGACTTAACCGGCAGAAGAAGATTTTTTTTGAAAAAATCCCAAGCCCCGGGGTCACAATTTCATCAAAAATCTGACTTTCGGAAATTCACTCAAAATTAGTTCCAAAGGGTTGCAAAAGCTCCCCTGAGAGGTTTGGTGGTCGAAACAGAAGGCTTTTTATCACAGGACAAGAAATCAGCCCTCGCCGACTTAACCAGCAGAAAAAGATTTTTTTGCAAAAATCTGTAAGCCCCGGGGTCACAATTTCATCAAAAATGTGACTTTTCGCAATTCACTCAAAAATGGTGCCAAACGGTTGCAAATGTTCCCCTGAGAGGTTTGGTGGTCGAAACAGAAGGCTTTTTATCACAGGACAAGAAATCAGCCCTCGCCCACTTAACCCACAGAAAAAGGGTTTTTGAAAAAATCCCTAAGCCCTGGGGTCACAATTTCATCAAAAATCTGACTTTTGGCAAATCACTCAAAATTAGTTCCAAAGGGTTGCAAATGCTCCCCTGAGAGTTTTGGTGGTCGAAACAGAAGGCTTTTTCTCACAGGAAATGAAATCAGCCCTCGACAACTTAACCGGCAGAAAAAGGGTTTTTGAAAAAATCCCTAAGCCCCGGGGTCACAATTCCATCAAAAATGTGACTTTTGGCAATTCAATCAAAATTAGTTCCAAAGGGTTGCAAATGCTCCCCTGAAAGTTTTGGTGGTCGAAACAGAAGGCTTTTTCTCACATGAAATGAAATCAGCCCTCGACAACTTAACCGGCAGAAAAAGATTTTTTTGAAAAATTCCCTAAGCCCCGGGGTCACAATTTCATCAAAAATGTGACTTTTGGAAATTCACTCAAAATTAGTTCCAAAGGGTTGCAAATGCTCCCCTGAAAGTTTTGGTGGTCGAAACAGAAGGCTTTTTCTCACAGGACAAGAAATCAGGCCTCGACAACTTAACCGGCAGAAAAAGATTTTTTTGAAAAATTCCCTAAGCCCCGGGGTCACAATTTCATCAAAAATGTGACTTTTGGCAATTCACTCAAAAATGGTGCCAAACGGTTGCAAATGCTCCCCTGAGAGGTTTGGTGGTCGAAACAGAAGGCTTTTTATCACAGGACAAGAAATCAGCCTCGCCCACTTAACCCGCAGAAAAAGGGTTTTTGAAAAATTCCCTAAGCCCCAGGGTCACCATTTCATCAAAAAATCTTACTTTTGGCAAATCACTCAAAATTAGTTCCAAAGGGTTGCAAATGCTCCCCTGAGAGTTTTGGTGGTCGAAACAGAAGGCTTTTTCTCACATGAAATGAAATCAGCCCTCGACAACTTAACCGGCAGAAAAAGATTTTTTTGAAAAATTCCCTAAGCCCCGGGGTCACAATTTCATCAAAAACGTGACTTTTGGCAATTCACTCAAAAATGGTGCCAAACGGTTGCAAATGCTCCCCTGAGAGGTTTTGTGGTCGAAACAAAAGGGTTTTTATCACAGGACAAGAAATCATCCCTCGCCGACTTAACCGGCAGAAAAAGATTTTTTTAAAAAAATCCCTAAGCCCCGGGGTCACAATTTCATAAAAATCTGATTTTGGCAATTCACTCAAAAAGGGTGCCAAAGGGTTGCAAATGCTCCCCTGAGAGGTTTGGCGGTCGAAGCAGAAGGGTTTTTTATCCGAGGACAAGAAATCAGCCCTCGCCATCTTAACCGGCAGAAGAAGATTTTTTTGAAAAAATCCCTAAGCCCCGGGGTCACAATTTCATCAAAAATCTGACTTTCGGAAATTCACTCAAAATAAGTTCCAAAGGGTTGCAAAAGCTCCCCTGAGAGGTTTGGTGGTCGAAACAGAAGGCTTTTTATCACAGGACAAGAAATCAGCCCTCGCCCACTTAACCGGCAGAAAAAGGGGTTTTGAAAAAATCCCTTAGCCCGGGGTCACAATTCCATCAAAAATCTGACTTTTGGCAATTCACTCAAAAATGCTGCCAAACGGTTGCAAATGCTCCCCTGAGAGGTTTGGTGGTCGAAACAGAAGGCTTTTTATCAAAGGACAAGAAATCAGCCCTCGCCCACTTAACCGGCAGAAAAAGGGGTTTTGAAAAAATCCCTTAGCCCGGGGTCACAATTCCATCAAAATATGACTTTTGGCAATTCACTCAAAAATAGTGCCAAACGGTTGCAAATACTGCCCTGAGAGGTTTGGCGGTCGAAACAGAAGGCTTTTTTATAAGAGGACAAGAAATCAGCCCTCGACATCTTAACCAGAAGAAAAAGATTTTTTTGAAAAAATCCCTAAGCCCCGGGGTCACAATTGTTGGAATTCTGCCTGGGTCAGAGGAATGTGCCACAGCGTAGGCACCGGCAGATATTCCTGTCGACCTCCCCGCGTCTCCACTCTGCTGATAAGCAGGCGAGGTCCCGGCGATTCATCTCAGATGTGTGAGAGGAACACACCGTTCTCCCTCTCTCCTCTTTGGTGTCCCCCAGGAGGGGAAAGAAGCAGACAGAAAACTATTTACATCTTTTATTTCTGTCTCTCATATCAGTACAGAGAAACACGTCTGCACTCGAGAACAGCAAGAAGAAACTCCACCCATGTACTTCCAGTACGGGTCATATGACACACACACTGAGCTAACATCCGGTGCTCAGTACAGAATGAACTGCCCCTTTGTTCCCATGGCAACAGTCACAAACATCCTGTCTGGCTTTCCAGCCACAAGCAGCTGACTGAGCTGCTGGAGCCTTTGCTTGCTGCAGCATTGGTGCTTTATGGTAACATACTCCCCCCAAAGTATCAATGCGTGCTGCGAGCAAAGCGTCATCCAGAGAAGAAAACAAACAGTTGTTATACTTATAACATTCCCCTGTTGTTTCAGTTCCACCCTTGGAACTACCCGCCACTGGTTTTACCAATGTACCTCTCTGGTTGTGTGACTTCACATTTCCTTGGTTAACAACTCTCTGTTGTGCCTTTGTCTCTGACTCAGACACAGCTTCAATTTGTCCTTGGTCGTTTACTACAGCAACATATGCAAGGTTAGCATACTCCTTTGAATACCTCTCGGGTGGTACACCCTTCGTTGCTCTCTCAGACCTTCGTAAGAGCTGCTGCTCTTCTCTGCTTTCTGGTTCAGCCTCTGAACTCTCTGGAGAACCAGTACTAAGCTTAATCAGTGGTTTATCCTCCTTTCCTGAGGGTCTAGTCATTATTTGAGATTTCCTCTCAATAACTGTGACAACTGAGCTGTCTGAGCTATCAGTGTCATCATCATCAGTACCACTGAACTCAATAAGATCAAACTCATCATCATCATCATCAGAATCATCTGTGGAAAAAGTGTGAACAATCACTCTCTCCCGTTCAGGAGCACTCTCTAGAAACTTTGTGAGAATCACCTGACCAGATTCAGACAAAATTACTCTGTAGAGACCTTTTTCATAACCCACGAAGATGCCTCTGGCATTCTTTACCCCACTTGGAGCTTCTGTTCTCACATGAGACCCGAAAACCTTAAAATAGGCAACAGAAGGTTTTCTATTAAACAGCTTCTCAAAAGGAGAACATCCCAACTCTGTTGAGACTTTTCTCAACCACACATGAAGATAGGACGCTAGAGATTCGGCCCAATATTCATGTGGCAAACGTGAACTCAGCAATTGCGCATGCATCCCCTTTTGCAATTCTTTGTTCACCCTAACACAGACACATTTCTTCCATGCTTCTTCGGAACTAGCAAGTTTGTGTCTCATCCCTTTCTCATCCAGGAACCTCTGGAAATCCTGTAAAAGAAAAACTGGCTTGTCATCTGTGAAAAGACAATCAATGTTAGCATCATGCATACTTTTAACCTTGTCACAAAACTCTTGAAACTTTTCTAAAGTTTCCTGCGGTTTCTTCATCATATAAACCCAAGAATAATTAGTGTAACAATCAACACACACAAGGTAATATTTTGCACCGCCCCTAGATGGTTCTAGAGGACCAATCACATCAGCATACACCCGCTGAAAAGCTCTGTGGACCTTCTTGGCCACCTTCTTGGTGTTCACACTGGTCACACCTGCAAGAGAAATTGCGTTAGAATCAGAAGTATTACATTTCATGTAATCACTTTGATCAAAAGTCAACAAATACAGTCCATCTTTCTCTTTGGCAGTAAGAAACAGTTCTCCATCTTTGTAGATCTTGCATCTTTTAGCATCATAGTACAGTTTTAGTCCCTTCTTTGCAATCTGCGAAGCACTCAGCAGACTAAACTTCAGTTCTGGAACCAGGTAAACATCGCTTATAGTCAAGTTCAGACTCTCAAGATACACAGTTCCAATTCCGGTTGCTTCCAGTTCTTGACCGTTGGCTTGTTTCACAGTGAAGCTTTGCTTCTTCAACGTCGAAAACAGTCCTCTGTGTGGGCAGAGATGCTTCGTGGCGCCCGTATCGATTATGAATGCGTTCCCAACATCTGGCGTGGTTCCTTTCGCCATCATCGCCTTTGCAGGTTTCACCTGGCACATGGTACGGCTTTTGCTTGACGCCTCAGGCTTCGTAGAGCTGTTCTTGGCTCCTTTTGACTGTCGCGGCTTCTTACAGTTCCGCTGTAGATGCCCAGTCTGTCCACAATTATAGCATCGGACGGCACTCAATGCTACGGCATGCTCTCCAGTAGCATCACCAGTGGGAAGATTTGAACTCTGTTCTTGCCTCCCTCTGTCTTTTACTTCCAGTGCAGCAAGTCTGTCGTGTTCGTTCAGGACCACAGCACACACCCTTTCCGCGGTCAGATCCTGAGCAGGTAGCGAACCAAGCTGACTGGCAACAACCTTGTAGGTGCGGTTAAGGCTGTTTATCATCATGAAGCAAAACACTTCCTCCTGTAGACGGAAATTGCGTTCCACCATCTGTTGACGCAGAAACTTCATCTCTGTCAGGTGCGCTTGAACATCTCCATCAGGCGCTAATCTCAGATTGGTCAACTTCTCAAAATACAGCAACGCTGAAGAACCAGCATCTCTCTGATGCGTTGTACGCAGCGCGTTCCAAACCTCTTGCGCAAATTCCAAATGCTGTATATGCACAAGCTGCGCATCTGAGACACACAGAATTATAGCAGTCCTAGCCTTCACATTCTGTGACTCCCAAGCACGCGTTGGTGCTGCTGGGATGGGATTCTCAATCACCCCAAACAGTCTCTGATTCTGCAGCAGGGCCTTCATCTTTACAGACCAAGATGAATAATTGTCATTGGTCAGGAGGGGTGGAGAAGGCAAGCCTCCCCCCTTCTTGGCATCCATTTTGAGTCCTTGCATTGACTCTAAAACACAAGCCTCTAAAATCCAATAGCTGGCTTGTTTACTCTCTTGACACCTGGCAACTCTGACACTGGCTGCGTTGGAAAGTCCCTTCCAGCAGTTCGTGAGGACCTAGTCATAACAAAACTTTGTTTTCACCTCTCTGAGGCATTGTCTGACTGTCCAGCCCTCTCGAGTTTCTTTCCATTTCTCCTCTCTGAGGCACAGCCTTCTGAAGGACGTTGCTTAGCAACAGCGCATTCCTTTCCTCGGACAGGAAACCACAAAAATGCCTGGTATGCAGGCCTCTTCTAAGTTGGAGCTGCTTTCCCACACTCGCTCTCCGTGAAGCAGAGAATGAATCAATCTGCTTTCACACTTTTAAGCCCTTAAAAGTCTCATACCTTGAGCATCGGCTTGGCTGACAGCCTTCTTCTTGTCAGCTTCTGGCTGCAGAGAATCAGCCTCTCCAATCAGGCTTCCATGGAGCAGAGGAGGACAATTCACCAGCCTCTCTTGCAGATGTCCGATGGATCGAAGAAAACAGCAACCATCCGAATGCTGCCACTGTTGGAATTCTGCCTGGGTCAGAGGAATGTGCCACAGCGTAGGCACCGGCAGATATTCCTGTCGACCTCCCCGCGTCTCCACTCTGCTGATAAGCAGGCGAGGTCCCGGCGATTCATCTCAGATGTGTGAGAGGAACACACTGTTCTCCCTATCTCCTCTTTGGTGTCCCCCAGGAGGGGAAAGAAGCAGACAGAAAACTATTTACATCTTTTATTTCTGTCTCTCATATCAGTACAGAGAAACACGTCTGCACTCGACAACAGCAAGAAGAAACTCCACCCATGTACTTCCAGTACGGGTCATATGACACACACACTGAGCTAACATCCGGTGCTCAGTACAGAATGAACTGCCCCTTTGTTCCCATGGCAACAGTCACAAACATCCTGTCTGGCTTTCCAGCCACAAGCAGCTGACTGAGCTGCTGGAGCCTTTGCTTGCTGCAGCATTGGTGCTTTATGGTAACATCATCAAAAATCTGACTTTCGGAAATTCACTCAAAATTAGTTCCAAAGGGTTGCAAAAGCTCCCCTGAGAGGTTTAGTGGTCGAAACAGAAGGCTTTTTATCACAGGACAAGAAATCAGCCCACGCCGACTTAACCGGCAGAAAAAGATTTTTTTCCAAAAATCTCTAAGCCCCGGGGTCACAATTTCATCAAAAATGTGACTTTTGGCAATTCACTCAAAAATGGTGCCAAACGGTTGCAAATGCTCCCCTGAAAGGGTCAGCGGTCGAAACAGAAGGCTTTTTATCACAGAACAAGAAATCAGCCCTCGACATCTTAACCAGCAGAAAAAAGATTTTTTTGAAAAAATCCCTAAGCCCCGGGGTCACAATTTCATCGAAAACGTGATTTTTGGCAATTCACTCAAAAATAGTGCCAAACGGTTGCAAATGCTCCCCTGAGAGGTTTGGTGGTCGAAACAGAAGGCTTTTTCTCACAGGAAATGAAATCAGCCCTCGACCACTTAACGCGCAGAAAAAGGGTTTTTGAAAAATTCCCTAAGCCCCGGGGTCACCATTTCATCAAAAATCTTACTTTTGGCAAATCACTCAAAATTAGTTCCAAAGGGTTGCAAATGCTCCCCTGAGAGTTTTGGTGGTCAAAACAGAAGGCTTTTTCTCACATGAAATGAAATCAGCCCTCGACAACTTAACCGGCAGAAAAAGATTTTTTTGAAAAATTCCCTAAGCCCCGGGGTCACAATTTCATCAAAAATGTGACTTTCGGAAATTCACTCAAAATTAGTTCCAAAGGGTTGCAAATGCTCCCCTGAAAGTTTTGGTGGTCGAAACAGAAGGCTTTTTCTCACAGGAAATGAAATCAGCCCTCGACAACTTAACCGGCAGAAAAAGATTTTTTTGAAAAATTCCCTAAGCCCCGGGGTCACAATTTCATCAAAAATGTGACTTTTGGCAATTCACTCAAAAATGTTGCCAAACGGTTGCAAATGCTCCCCTGAGAGGTTTGGTGGTCGAAACAAAAGGCTTTTTATCACAGGACAAGAAATCATCCCTCGCCGACTTAACCGGCAGAAAAAGATTTTTTTTGAAAAAATCTCTAAGCCCCGGGGTCACAATTTCATCAAAAATGTGACTTTTGGCAATTCACTCAAAAATGGTGCCAAACGGTTGCAAATGTTCCCTCGAGAGGTTTTGTGGTCGAAACAAAAGGCTTTTTATCACAGGACAAGAAATCAGCCCTTGAAAACTTAACCGGGAGAAAAAGATTTTTTTGAAAAAATCCCTTAGCCCGGGGTCACAATTCCATCAAAAATGTGACTTTTGGCAATTCACTCAAAAATAGTGCCAAACGGTTGCAAATGCTCCCCTGAGAGGTTTGGCGGTCGAACCAGAAGGGTTTTTTATCCGAGGACAAGAAATCAGCCCTCGCCATCTTAACCGGCAGAAGAAGATTTTTTTGAAAAAATCCCTAAGCCCCGGGGTGACAATTTCATCAAAAATCTGACTTTCGGAAATTCACTCAAAATTAGTTCCAAAGGGTTGCAAAAGCTCTCCTGAGAGGTTTGGTGGTCGAAACAGAAGGTTTTTTTTCACAGGACAAGAAATCAACCCTCGTCAACTTAACCAGCAGAAAAAGATTTTTTTGCAAAAATCTCTAAGCCCCGGGGTCACAATTTCATCAAAAATGTGACTTTTGGCAATTCACTCAAAAATGGTGCCAAACGGTTGCAAATGCTCCCCTGAGAGGTTTGGTGGTCGAAACAGAAGGCTTTTTATCACAGGACAAGAAATCAGCCCTTGCCCACTTAACCGGCAGAAAAAGGGTTTTTGAAAAAATCCCTTAGCCTGGGGTCACAATTCCATCAAAAATGTGACTTTTGGCAATTCACTCAAAAATAGTGCCAAACGGTTGCAAATGCTGCCCTGAGCGGTTTGGCGGTCGAAACAGAAGGCTGTTTATCACAGGACAAGAAATCAGCCCTCGACAACTTAACCGGAAGAAAAAGATTTTTTTGGAAAAAATTCATTAGCCCAGGGATCACAATTCCATCAAAAATGTGACTTTTGGTAATTCACTCAAAAAAAGTGCCAAACGGTTGCAAATGCTCCCCTGAGAGGTTTGGCAGTCGAAACAGAAGGCTTTTTTATCCGAGGACAAGAAATCAGCCCTCGCCATCTTAACCGGCAGAAGAAGATTTTTTTGAAAAAATCCCTAAGCCCCGGGGTCACAATTTCATCAAAAATCTGACTTTCGGAAATTCACTCAAAATTAGTTCCAAAGGGTTGCAAAAGCTCCCCTGAGAGGTTTGGTGGTCGAAACAGAAGGCTTTTTATCACAGGACAAGAAATCAGCCCTTGCCCACTTAACCGGCAGAAAAAGGGTTTTTGAAAAAATCCCTAAGCCCCGGGGTCACAATTTCATCAAAAATCTGACTTTTGGCAATTCACTCAAAAATGGTGCCAAACGGTTGCAAATGCTCCCCTGAAAGGGTCAGCGGTCGGAACAGAAGGCTTTTTATCACAGGACAAGAAATCAGCCCTTGCCCACTTAACCCGCAGAAAAAGGGTTTTTGAAAAAATCCCTAAGCCCCGGGGTCACAATTTCATCAAAAATCTGACTTTTGGCAAATCACTCAAAATTAGTTCCAAAGGGTTGCAAATGCTCCCCTGACAGTTTTGGTGGTCGAAACAGAAGGCTTTTTCTCACAGGAAATGAAATCAGCCCTCGACAACTTAACCAGCAGAAAAAGATTTTTTTGAAAAATTCCCTAAGCCCCGGGGTCACAATTTCATCAAAAATGTGACTTTCGGAAATTCACTCAAAATTAGTTCCAAAGGGTTGCAAATGCTGCCCTGAGAGGTTTAGTGGTCGAAACAGAAGGCTTTTTCTCACAGGACAAGAAATCAGCCCTCGACAACTTAAGCGGCAGAAAAACATTTTTTTGAAAAAATCCCTAAGCCCCGGGGTCACAATTTCATAAAAAATGTGACTTTTGGCAATTCACCCAAAAATAGTGCCAAACGGTTGCAAATGCTCCCCTGAGAGGTTTGGCGGTCGAAACAGAAGGCTTTTTTATCCGAGGACAAGAAATCAGCCCTCGCCATCTTCACCGGCAGAAGAAGATTTTTTTGAAAAAATCCCTAAGCCCCGGGGTCACAATTTCATCAAAAATCTGACCTTCGGAAATTCACTCAAAATTAGTTCCAAAGGGTTGCAAATGCTCCCCTGAGAGGTTTGGTGGTCGAAAGAGAAGGCTTCTTATCACAGGACAAGAAATCAGCCCTTGGCCACTTAACCGGCAGAAAAAGGGTTTTTGAAAAAATCCCTTAGCCGGGGGTCACAATTCAATCAAAAATGTGACTTTTGGCAATTCACTCAAAAATAGTGCCAAACGGTTGCAAATGCTCCCCTGAGAGGTTTGGCGGTCGAAACAGAAGGCTTTTTATCACAGGACAAGAAATCAGCCCTCGACAACTTAACCGGAAGAAAAAGATTTTTTTGGAAAAAATTCATTAGCCCAGGGATCACAATTCCATCAAAAATGTGACTTTTGGTAATTCACTCAAAAAAAGTGCCAAACGTTTGCAAATGCTCCCCTGAGAGGTTTGGCAGTCGAAACAGAAGGCTTTTTTATCCGAGGACAAGAAATCAGCCCTCGCCATCTTAACCGGCAGAAGAAGATTTTTTTGAAAAAATCCCTAAGCCCCGGGGTCACAATTTCATCAAAAATCTGACTTTCAGCAATTCACTCAAAAATGTTGCCAAACGGTTGCAAAGGCTCCCCTGAGAGGTTTGGTGGTTGAAACAGAAGGCTTTTTATCACAGGACTAGAAATCAGCCCTCAACAACTTAACCGGCAGAAAAAGATTTTTTTGAAAAATTCCCTAAGCCCCGGGGTCACAATTTCATCAAAAATGTGACTTTTGGCAATTCACTCAAAAATGGTGCCAAACGGGTGCAAATGCTCCCCTGAGAGGTTTGGTGGTCGAAACAGAAGGCTTTTTATCACAGGACAAGAAATCAGCCCTCGCCCACTTAACCCGCAGAAAAAGCGTTTTAGAAAAAATCCCTAAGCCCCGGGGTCACAATTTCATCAAAAATCTGACTTTTGGTAAATCACTCAAAATTAGTTACAAATGGTTGCAAATGCTCCCCTGAGAGTTTTGGTGGTCGAAACAGAAGGCTTTTTCTCACAGGAAATGAAATCAGCCCTCGACAACTTAACCGGCAGAAAAAGATTTTTTTGAAAAAATCCCTAAGCCCCGGGGTCACAATTTCATCAAAAATGTGACTTTTGGCAATTCACTCAAAAATAGTGCCAAACGGTTGCAAATGCTCCCCTGAGAGGTTTGGCGGTCGAAACAGAAGGCTTTTTATCACAGGACAAGAAATCAGCCCTTGCCCACTTAACCAGCAGAAAAAGGGTTTTTGAAAAAATCCCTAAGCCCCGGGGTCACAATTTCATCAAAAATCTGACTTTTGGAAATTCACTCAAAATTAGTTCCAAAGGGTTGCAAATGCTCCCCTGAAAGTTTTGGTGGTCAAAACAGAAGGCCTTTTCTCACAGGACAAGAAATTAGCTCTCGAAAACTTAACCGGCAGAAAAAGATTTTTTTGAAAAATTCCCTAAGCCCCGGGGTCAAAATTTCATCAAAAATGCGACTTTTGGCAATTCACTCAAAAATGGTGCCAAACGGTTGCAAATGCTCCCCTGAGATGTTTTGTGGTCGAAACAAAAAACTTTTAATCACAGGACAAGAAATCATCCCTCGCTGACTTAACCGGCAGAAAAAGATTTTTTTGAAAAAATCCCTAAGCCCCGGGGTCACAATTTCATCAAAAATGTGACTTTCGGAAATTCACTCAAAATTAGTTCCAAAGGGTTGCAAATGCTGCCCTGAGAGGTTTGGTGGTCGAAACAGAAGGCTTTTTCTCACAAGAAAAGAAATCAGCCCTGGATAACTTAAGCGGCAGAAAAAGATTTTTTTGAAAAAATCCCTATGCCCCGGGGTCACAATTTCATCAAAAATCTGACTTTCGGAAATTCACTCAAAATTAGTTCCAAAGGGTTGCAAAAGCTCCCCTGAGAGGTTTGGTGTTCGAAACAGAAGGCTTTTTATCACAGGACAAGAAATCAGCCCTCGTCAACTTAACCAGCAGAAAAAGATTTTTTTGCAAAAATCTCTAAGCCCCGGGGTCACAATTTCATCAAAAATGTGACTTTTGGCAATTGACTCAAAAATGGTGCCAAACGGTTGCAAATGCTCCCCTGAGAGGTTTGGCGGTCGAAACAGAAGGCTTTTTTATCCGAGGACAAGAAATCAGCCCTCGCCCACTTAACCGGCAGAAAAAGGGTTTTTGAAAAAATCCCTTATCCCGGGGTCACAATTCCATCAAAAATGTGACTTTTGGCAATTCACTCAAAAATAGTTCCAAAGGGTTGCAAATGCTCCCCTGAGAGTTTTGGTGGTCGAAACAGAAGGCTTTTTCTCACAAGAAAAGAAATCAGCCCTGGATAACTTAAGCGGCAGAAAAAGATTTTTTTGAAAAATTCCCTAAGGCCCGTGGTCACAATTTCATCAAAAATCTGACTTTCGGAAATTCACTCAAAATTAGTTCCAAAGGGTTGCAAAAGCTCCCCTGAGAGGTTTGGTGGTCGAAACAGAAGGCCTTTTCTCACAGGACAAGAAATTAGCCCTCGACAACTTAACCGGCAGAAAAAGATTTTTTTGAAAAATTCCCTAAGCCCCGGGGTCAAAATTTCATCAAAAATGTGACTTTTGGCAATTCACTCAAAAATGGTGCCAAACGGTTGCAAATGCTCCCCTGAAAGGGTCAGCGGTCGGAACAGAAGGCTTTTTATCACAGGACAAGAAATCAGCCCTCGCCCACTTAACCCGCAGAAAAAGGGTTTTTGAAAAAATCCCTAAGCCCCGGGGTCACAATTCCATCAAAAATGTGACTTTCAGCAATTCACTCAAAAATGTTGCCAAACGGTTGCAAAGGCTCCCCTGAGAGGTTTGGTGGTTGAAACAGAAGGCTTTTTATCACAGGACAAGAAATCAGTCCTCGACAACTTAACCGGCAGAAAAAGATTTTTTGGAAAAATTCCCTAAGCCCCGGGGTCACAATTTCATCAAAAATGTGACTTTTGGCAATTCACTCAAAAATGGTGCCAAACGGTTAGAAATGCTCCCCTGAGAGGTTTGGTGGTCGAAACAGAAGGCTTTTTATCACAGGACAAGAAATCAGCCCTCGCCGACTTAACCGGCAGAAAAAGGGTTTTTGAAAAAATCCCTTAGCCCGGGGTCACAATTCCATCAAAAATGTGACTTTTGGCAATTCACTCAAAAATAGTGCCAAACGGTTGCAAATGCTGCCCTGAGAGGTTTGGCGGTCGAAAGAGAAGGCTTCTTATCACAGGACAAGAAATCAGCCCTTGGCCACTTAACCGGCAGAAAAAGGGTTTTTGAAAAAATCCCTTAGCCGGGGGTCACAATTCAATCAAAAATGTGACTTTTGGCAATTCACTCAAAAATAGTGCCAAACGGTTGCAAATGCTCCCCTGAGAGGTTTGGCGGTCGAAACAGAAGGCTTTTTATCACAGGACAAGAAATCAGCCCTCGACAACTTAACCGGAAGAAAAAGATTTTTTTGGAAAAAATTCATTAGCCCAGGGATCACAATTCCATCAAAAATGTGACTTTTGGTAATTCACTCAAAAAAAGTGCCAAACGGTTGCAAATGCTCCCCTGAGAGGTTTGGCAGTCGAAACAGAAGGCTTTTTTATCCGAGGACAAGAAATCAGCCCTCGCCATCTTAACCGGCAGAAGAAGATTTTTTTGAAAAAATCCCTAAGCCCCGGGGTCACAATTTCATCAAAAATCTGACTTTCAGCAATTCACTCAAAAATGTTGCCAAACGGTTGCAAAGGCTCCCCTGAGAGGTTTGGTGGTTGAAACAGAAGGCTTTTTATCACAGGACTAGAAATCAGCCCTCAACAACTTAACCGGCAGAAAAAGATTTTTTTGAAAAATTCCCTAAGCCCCGGGGTCACAATTTCATCAAAAATGTGACTTTTGGCAATTCACTCAAAAATGGTGCCAAACGGGTGCAAATGCTCCCCTGAGAGGTTTGGTGGTCGAAACAGAAGGCTTTTTATCACAGGACAAGAAATCAGCCCTCGCCCACTTAACCCGCAGAAAAAGGGTTTTAGAAAAAATCCCTAAGCCCCGGGGTCACAATTTCATCAAAAATCTGACTTTTGGTAAATCACTCAAAATTAGTTACAAATGGTTGCAAATGCTCCCCTGAGAGTTTTGGTGGTCGAAACAGAAGGCTTTTTCTCACAGGAAATGAAATCAGCCCTCGACAACTTAACCGGCAGAAAAAGATTTTTTTGAAAAAATCCCTAAGCCCCGGGGTCACAATTTCATCAAAAATGTGACTTTTGGCAATTCACTCAAAAATAGTGCCAAACGGTCTCAAATGCTCCCCTGAGAGGTTTGGCGGTCGAAACAGAAGGCTTTTTATCACAGGACAAGAAATCAGCCCTTGCCCACTTAACCAGCAGAAAAAGGGTTTTTGAAAAAATCCCTAAGCCCCGGGGTCACAATTTCATCAAAAATCTGACTTTTGGAAATTCACTCAAAATTAGTTCCAAAGGGTTGCAAATGCTCCCCTGAAAGTTTTGGTGGTCAAAACAGAAGGCCTTTTCTCACGGGACAAGAAATTAGCTCTCGAAAACTTAACCGGCAGAAAAAGATTTTTTTGAAAAATTCCCTAAGCCCCGGGGTCAAAATTTCATCAAAAATGCGACTTTTGGCAATTCACTCAAAAATGGTGCCAAACGGTTGCAAATGCTCCCCTGAGATGTTTTGTGGTCGAAACAAAAAACTTTTAATCACAGGACAAGAAATCATCCCTCGCTGACTTAACCGGCAGAAAAAGATTTTTTTGAAAAAATCCCTAAGCCCCGGGGTCACAATTTCATCAAAAATGTGACTTTCGGAAATTCACTCAAAATTAGTTCCAAAGGGTTGCAAATGCTGCCCTGAGAGGTTTGGTGGTCGAAACAGAAGGCTTTTTCTCACAAGAAAAGAAATCAGTCCTGGATAACTTAAGCGGCAGAAAAAGATTTTTTTGAAAAAATCCCTATGCCCCGGGGTCACAATTTCATCAAAAATCTGACTTTCGGAAATTCACTCAAAATTAGTTCCAAAGGGTTGCAAAAGCTCCCCTGAGAGGTTTGGTGTTCGAAACAGAAGGCTTTTTATCACAGGACAAGAAATCAGCCCTCGTCAACTTAACCAGCAGAAAAAGATTTTTTTGCAAAAATCTCTAAGCCCCGGGGTCACAATTTCATCAAAAATGTGACTTTTGGCAATTCACTCAAAAATGGTGCCAAACGGTTGCAAATGCTCCCCTGAGAGGTTTGGCGGTCGAAACAGAAGGCTTTTTTATCCGAGGACAAGAAATCAGCCCTCGCCCACTTAACCGGCAGAAAAAGGGTTTTTGAAAAAATCCCTTATCCCGGGGTCACAATTTCATCAAAAATCTGACTTTCAGCAATTCACTCAAAAATGTTGCCAAACGGTTGCAAAGGCTCCCCTGAGAGGTTTGGTGGTTGAAACAGAAGGCTTTTTATCACAGGACTAGAAATCAGCCCTCAACAACTTAACCGGCAGAAAAAGATTTTTTTGAAAAATTCCCTAAGCCCCGGGGTCACAATTTCATCAAAAATGTGACTTTTGGCAATTCACTCAAAAATGGTGCCAAACGGGTGCAAATGCTCCCCTGAGAGGTTTGGTGGTCGAAACAGAAGGCTTTTTATCACAGGACAAGAAATCAGCCCTCGCCCACTTAACCCGCAGAAAAGGGTTTTAGAAAAAATCCCTAAGCCCCGGGGTCACAATTTCATCAAAAATCTGACTTTTGGTAAATCACTCAAAATTAGTTACAAATGGTTGCAAATGCTCCCCTGAGAGTTTTGGTGGTCGAAACAGAAGGCCTTTTCTCACAGGAAATGAAATCAGCCCTCGACAACTTAACCGGCAGAAAAAGATTTTTTTGAAAAAATCCCTAAGCCCCGGGGTCACAATTTCATCAAAAATGTGACTTTTGGCAATTCACTCAAAAATAGTGCCAAACGGTTGCAAATGCTCCCCTGAGAGGTTTGGCGGTCGAAACAGAAGGCTTTTTATCACAGGACAAGAAATCAGCCCTTGCCCACTTAACCAGCAGAAAAAGGGTTTTTGAAAAAATCCCTAAGCCCCGGGGTCACAATTTCATCAAAAATCTGACTTTTGGAAATTCACTCAAAATTAGTTCCAAAGGGTTGCAAATGCTCCCCTGAAAGTTTTGGTGGTCAAAACAGAAGGCCTTTTCTCACAGGGACAAGAAATTAGCTCTCGAAAACTTAACCGGCAGAAAAAGATTTTTTTGAAAAATTCCCTAAGCCCCGGGGTCAAAATTTCATCAAAAATGCGACTTTTGGCAATTCACTCAAAATGGTGCCAAACGGTTGCAAATGCTCCCCTGAGATGTTTTGTGGTCGAAACAAAAAACTTTTAATCACAGGACAAGAAATCATCCCTCGCTGACTTAACCGGCAGAAAAAGATTTTTTTGAAAAAATCCCTAAGCCCCGGGTCACAATTTCATCAAAAATGTGACTTCGGAAATTCACTCAAAATTAGTTCCAAAGGGTTGCAAATGCTGCCCTGAGAGGTTTGGTGGTCGAAACAGAAGGCTTTTTATCACAGGACAAGAAATCAGCCCTCGTCAACTTAACCGGCAGAAAAAGATTTTTTTGAAAAAATCTCTAAGCCCCGGGGTCACAATTCCATCAAAAATGTGACTTTTGGCAATTCACTCAAAAATAGTTCCAAAGGGTTGCAAATGCTCCCCTGAGAGTTTTGGTGGTCGAAACAGAAGGCTTTTTCTCACAAGAAAAAATCAGCCCTGGATAACTTAAGCGGCAGAAAAAGATTTTTTTGAAAAATTCCCTAAGCCTCGGGGTCACAATTTCATCAAAAATCTGACTTTCGGAAATTCACTCAAAATTAGTTCCAAAGGGTTGCAAAAGCTCCCCTGAGAGGTTTGGTGGTCGAAACAGAAGGCCTTTTCTCACAGGACAAGAAATTAGCCCTCAACAACTTAACCGGCAGAAAAAGATTTTTTTGAAAAATTCCCTAAGCCCCGGGGTCAAAATTTCATCAAAAATGTGACTTTTGGCAATTCACTCAAAAATGGTGCCAAACGGTTGCAAATGCTCCCCTGAAAGGGTCAGCGGTCGGAACAGAAGGCTTTTTATCACAGGACAAGAAATCAGCCCTCGCCCACTTAACCCGCAGAAAAAGGGTTTTTGAAAAAATCCCTAAGCCCCGGGGTCACAATTCCATCAAAAATGTGACTTTCAGCAATTCACTCAAAAATGTTGCCAAACGGTTGCAAAGGCTCCCCTGAGAGGTTTGGTGGTTGAAACAGAAGGCTTTTTATCACAGGACAAGAAATCAGTCCTCGACAACTTAACCGGCAGAAAAAGATTTTTTTGAAAAATTCCCTAAGCCCCGGGGTCACAATTTCATCAAAAATGTGACTTTTGGCAATTCACTCAAAAATGGTGCCAAACGGTTAGAAATGCTCCCCTGAGAGGTTTGGTGGTCGAAACAGAAGGCTTTTTATCACAGGACAAGAAATCAGCCCTCGCCGACTTAACCGGCAGAAAAAGGGTTTTTGAAAAAATCCCTTAGCCCGGGGTCACAATTCCATCAAAAATGTGACTTTTGGCAATTCACTCAAAAATAGTGCCAAACGGTTGGAAATGCTGCCCTGAGAGGTTTGGCGGTCGAAACAGAAGGCTTTTTCTCACAGGAAATGAAATCAGCCCTCGACAACTTAACCGGCAGAAAAAGATTTTTTTGAAAAAATCCCTAAGCCCCGGGGTCACAATTTCATCAAAAATGTGACTTTTGGCAATTCACTCAAAAAAAGTGCCAAACGGTTGCAAATGCTGCCCTGAGAGGTTTGTCGGTCGAAATAGAAGGCTTTTTATCACAGGACAAGAAATCAGCCCTCGCCCACTTAACTGGAAGAAAAAGGGTTTTTGGAAAAATCCCTTAGCCCGGGGTCACAATTCCATCAAAAATGTGACCTTTGGCAATTCACTCAAAAATAGTGCCAAACGGTTGCAAATGCTCCCCTGAGAGGTTTGGCGGTCGAAACAGAAGGCTTTTTATCACAGAACAAGAAATCAGCCCTCGACAACTTAACCGGCAGAAAAAGATTTTTTTGAAAAATTCCCTAAGCCCCGGGGTCACAATTTCATCAAAAATGTGACTTTTGGCAATTCACTCAAAAATGGTGCCAAACGGTTGCAAATGCTCCCCTGAGAGGTTTTGTGGTCGAAACAGAAGGCTTTTTATCACAGGACAAGAAATCAGCCCTCGCCCACTTAACCGGCAGAAAAAGGGGTTTTGAAAAAATTCCTAAGCGCCGAAGTCACAATTTCATCAAAAATCTGACTTTCGGAAATTCACTCAAAATTAGTTCCAAAGGGTTGCAAATGCTCCCCTGAGAGGTTTGGTGGTCGAAACAGAAGGCTTTTTCTCACAGGAAAAGAAATCAGCCCTCAACAACTTAAGCGGCAGAAAAAGATTTTTTTGAAAAAATCCCTAAGCCCCGGGGTCACAATTTCATCAAAAATGTGACTTTTGGCAATTCACTCAAAAAAGGTGCCAAACGGTTGCAAATGCTCCCCTGAGAGGTTTTGTGGTCGAAACAAAAGGCTTTTTGTCACAGGACAAGAAATCAGCCTTCGACATCTTAACCAGCAGAAAAAAGATTTTTTTGAAAAAATCCCTAAGCCCCGGGGTCACAATTTCATCAAAAATCTGACTTTTAGCAATTCACTCAAAAATGTTGCCAAACGGTTGCAAAGGCTCCCCTGAGAGGTTTGGTGGTTGAAACAGAAGGCTTTTTATCACAGGACAAGAAATCAGCCCTCGCCGACTTAACCGGCAGAAAAAGATTTTTTTGCAAAAATCTCTAAGCCCCAGGGTCACAATTTCATCAAAAATGTGACTTTTGGCAATTCACTCAAAAATGGTGCCAAACGGTTGCTAATGCTCCCCTGAAAGGGTCAGCAGTCGAAACAGAAGGCTTTTTATCACAGCACAAGAAATCAGCCCTTGACAACTTAACCGGCAGAAAAAGATTTTTTTGAAAAAATCCCTAAGCCCCGGGTTCACAATTTCATCAAAAATGTGACTTTGGGAAATTCACTCAAAATTAGTTCCAAAGGGTTGCAAATGCTCCCCTGAGAGGTTTGGTGGTCGAAACAGAAGGTTTTTTCTCACAGGACAAGAAATCAGCCCTCGACAACTTAACCGGGAGAAAAAGATTTTTTTGAAAAATTCCCTAAGCCCCAGGGTCACAATTTCATAAAAAATGTGACTTTTGGCAATTCACTCAAAAATGGTGCCAAAGGTTTGCAAATGCTCCCCTGAGAGGTTTGGTGGTCGAAACAGAAGGCCTTTTATCACAGGACAAGAAATCAGCCCTCGCCCACTTAACCGGCAGAAAAGGGGTTTTTAAAAAATCCCTAAGCCCCAGGGTCACAATTTCATAAAAAATCTGACTTTCGGAAATTCATTCAAAATTAGTTCCAAAGGGTTGCAAATGCTCCCCTGAAAGTTTTGGTGGTCGAAACAGAAGGCTTTTTCTCACAGGACAAGAAATCACCCCTAGACAACTTAACCGGCAGAAAAAGATTTTTTTGAAAAATTCCCTAAGTCCCGGGGTCACAATTTCATCAAAAATGTGACTTTTGGCAATTCACTCAAAAATGGTGCCACCGGTTGCAAATGCTCCCCTGAAAGGTTTTGTGGTCGAAACAAAAGGCTTTTTATCCCAGGACAAGAAATCATCCCTCGCCGACTTAACCGGCAGAAAAAGATTTTTTTGAAAAAATTCCTAAGCCCCGGGGTCAAAATTTCATCAAAAATGTGACTTTTGGAAATTCACTCAAAATTAGTTCCAAAGGGTTGCAAATGCTCTCCTGAGAGGTTTGGTGGTTGAAACAGAAGGCTTTTTCTCACAGGAAAAGAAATCAGCCCTCGACAACTTAAGCAGCAGAAAAAGATTTTTTTGAAAAAATCCCTAAGCCCCGGGGTCACAATTTCATCAAAAATCTGACTTTTAGCAATTCACTCAAAAATGTTGCCAAACGGTTGCAAAGGCTCCCCTGAGAGGTTTGGTGGTTGAAACAGAAGGCTTTTTATCACAGGACAAGAAATCAGCCTTCGCCGACTTAACCGGCAGAAAAAGATTTTTTTGCAAAAATCTCTAAGCCCCGGGGTCACAATTTCATCAAAAATGTGACTTTTGGCAATTCACTCAAAAGTGGTGCCAAACGGTTGCAAATGCTCCCCTGAAAGGGTCAGCAGTCGAAACAGAAGGCTTTTTATCACAGGACAAGAAATCAGCCCTTGACAACTTAACCGGGAGAAAAAGATTTTTTTGAAAAAATCCCTTAGCCCCGGGTGTCACAATTCCATCAAAAATGTGACTTTTGGCAATTCACTCAAAAATGGTGCCACCGGTTGCAAATGCTCCCCTGAGAGGTTTGGTGGTCGAAACAAAAGGCTTTTTATCACAGGACAAGAAATCATCCCTCGCCGATTTAACCGGCAGAAAAAGATTTTTTTGAAAAAATCCCTAAGCCCCGGGGTCACAATTCCATCAAAAATCTGACTTTCGGAAATTCACTCAAAATTAGTTCCAAAGGCTTGCAAATGCTCCCCTGACAGTTTTGGTGGTTGAAACAGAAGGCTTTTTCTCACAGGAAATGAAATCAGCCCTCGACAACTTAACCGGCAGAAAAAGATTTTTTTGAAAAATTCCCTAAGCCCCGGGGTCACAATTTCATCAAAAATCTGACTTTCGGAAATTCATTCAAAATTAGTTCCAAAGGGTTGCAAATGCTCCCCTGAAAGTTTTGGTGGTCGAAACAGAAGGCTTTTTCTCACAGGACAAGAAATCACCCCCAGACAACTTAACCGGCAGAAAAAGATTTTTTTGAATAATTCCCTAAGTCCCGGGGTCACAATTTCATCAAAAATGTGACTTTTGGCAATTCACTCAAAAATGGTGCCACCGGTTGCAAATGCTCCCCTGAAAGGTTTTGTGGTCGAAACAAAAGGCTTTTTATCCCAGGACAAGAAATCATCCCTCGCCGACTTAACCGGCAGAAAAAGATTTTTTTGAAAAAATCCCTAAGCCCCGGGGTCACAATTTCATCAAAAATGTGACTTTCGGAAATTCACTCAAAATTAGTTCCAAAGGGTTGCAAATGCTCCTCTGAGAGGTTTGGTGGTCGAAACAGAAGGCTTTTTATCACAGGACAAGAAATCAGCCCTTGAAAACTTAACCGGGAGAAAAAGATTTTTTTGAAAAAATCCCTTAGCCCCGGGTGTCACAATTCCATCAAAAATGTGACTTTTGGCAATTCACTCAAAAATGGTGCCACCGGTTGCAAATGCTCCCCTGAGAGGTTTGGTGGTCGAAACAAAAGGCTTTTTATCCCAGGACAATAAATCATCCCTCGCCGACTTAACCAGCTGAAAAAGATTTTTTTGAAAAAATCCCTAAGGCCCGTGGTCACAATTTCATCAAAAATGTGACTTTTGGCAATTCACTCACAAATGGTGCCAAACGGTTGCAAATGCTCCCCTGAGAGGTTTTGTGGTCGAAACAAAAGGCTTTTTATCACAGGACAAGAAATCATCCCTCGCCGACTTAACCGGCAGAAAAAGATTTTTTTGAAAAAATCCCTTAGCCCGGGGTCACAATTCCATCAAAAATCTCACTTTCGGCAATTCACTCAAAATTGGTGCCAAACGGTTTCAAATGCTCCCCTGAGAGGTTCGGCTGTCGAAAGCGAACTCTTTTTATCAAAGGAAAAGAAATCAGCCCTCGACAACTTAACCGGCAGAAAAAGATTTTTTCCAAAAAATCCCTAAGCCCCGGGGTCACAATTTCATCAAAAACCTGACTTTTGGCAATTCACTCAAAAATGGTGCCAAACGGTTGCAAATTCTCCCCTGAGAGCTTTGGTGGTCGAGACAGAAGGCTTTTTATCACAGGACAAGAAATCAGCCCTCGCCCAATTAAACAGAGGAAAAAGGGTTTTTGAAAAAATCCCTTAGCCCGGGGTCACAATTCCATCAAAAAAGTGACTTTTGGCAATTCACTCAAAAACAGTGCCAAACGGTTGCAAATGCTCCCCTGAGAGGTTTGGCGGTCGAAACAGAAGGCTTTTTTATCAGAGGACAAGAAATCAGCCCTCGACATCATAACCGGCAGAAAAAAGATTTTTTTGAAAAAATCCATAAGCCCCGGGGTCACAATTTCATCAAAAATCTGATTTTCAGAAATTCACTCAAAATTAGTTCCAAAGGGCTGCAAATGCTCCCCTGAGAGGTTTGGTGGTCGAAACAGAAGGCTTTTTCTCACAGGAAAAGAAATCAGCCCTCGACAACTTAACTGGCAGGAAAAGATTTTTTTCAAAAATATGCCTAAGCCCCGGGGTCACAATTTCATCAAAAATCTGATTTTCGGAAATTCATTCAAAATTAGTTCCAAATGGTTGCAAATGCTAACCTGAAAGGGTCAGCGGTCGAAACAGAAGGCTTTTTATCACAGGAAATGAAATCATCCCTCGCCGACTTAACCGTCAGAAAAAGATTTTTTGGGAAAAATCCCTAAGCCCCGGGGTCACAATATCATCAAAAATGTGACTTTTGGAAATTCACTCAAAATTAGTTCCAAAGGCTTGCAAATGCTCCCCTGAGAGGTTTGGTGGTCAAAACAGAAGGCTTTTTCTCACAGGACAAGAAATCAGCCCTCGACAACTTAACCGGCAGAAAAAGATTTTTTTGAAAAAATCCCTAAACCCCGGCGTCACAATTTCATCAAAAATGTGACTTTTGGCAATTCACTCAAATATAGTGCCAAACGGTTGCAACTGCTCCCCTGAGAGGGCTGGCGATCGAAAAAGAAGGCTTTTTTTCACAGGACAAGAAATCAGCCCTCGGCAACTTAACCGGCAGAAAAAAAATTCTTTAAAAAAATCTCTAAGCCCCGGGGTCACAATTTCATCAAAAATGTGACTTTTGGCAATTCACTCAAAAATGGTGCCAAACGGTTGCAAATGCTCCCCTGAAAGGGTCAGAGGTCGAAACAGAAGGCTTTTTATCACAGGACAAGAAATCAGCCCTCGACAACTTAACCGGGAGAAAAAGATTTTTTTGGAAAAAATCCCTTAGCCCCGGGGTCTGAATTCCATCGAAAACGTGATTTTTGGCAATTCACTCAAAAATAGTGCCAAACGGTTGCAAAAGCTCCCCTGAGAGGTTTGGTGGTCGAAACAGAAGGCTTTTTATCATAGAACAAGAAATAATCCCTCGCCGACTTAACCGGCAGAAAAAGATTTTTTTGCAAAAATCTCTAAGCCCCGGGGTCACAATTTCATCAAAAATGTGACTTTTGGCAATTCACTCAAAAATGGTGCCAAACGGTTGCAAATTCTCCCCTGAGAGCTTTGGTGGTCGAGACAGAAGGCTTTTTCTCACAGGACAAGAAATCAGCCCTCGACAACTTAACCGGCAGAAAAAGATTTTTTTGAAAAAATCCCTTAGCCCGGGGTCACAATTTCATCAAAAATGTGACTTTTGGCAATTCACTAAAAAATAGTGCCAAACGGTTGCAAATGCTCCCCTGAGAGGTTTGGCGGTCAAAACAGAAGGCTTTTTTATCAGAGGACAAGAAATCAGCCCTCGACATCATAACCGGCAGAAAAAAGATTTTTTTGAAAAATATGCCTAAGCCCCGGCGTCACAATTTCATGAAAAAATCTGACTTTCGGCAATTCACTCAAAATTAGTTCCAAAGGGCTGCAAATGCTCCCCTGAGAGGTTTGGTGGTCGAAACAGAAGGCTTTTTCTCACAGGAAAAGAAATCAGCCCACGACAACTTAACTGGCAGAAAAAGATTTTTTTCAAAAATATGCCTAAGCCCCGGGGTCACAATTTCATGAAAAAATCTGACTTTCGGCAATTCACTCAAAATTAGTTCCAAATGGTTGCAAATGCTAACCTGAAAGGGTCAGCGGTCGAAACAGAAGGCTTTTTATCACAGGAAATGAAATCAGCCCTCGACAACTTAACCGGCAGAAAAAGATTTTTTTGAAAAATTCCCTAAGCCCCGGGGTCACAATTTCATCAAAAATGTGACTTTTGGCAATTCACTCAAAAATGTTGCCAAACGGTTGCAAATGCTCCCCTGAGAGGTTTGGTGGTCGAAACAAAAGGCTTTTTATCACAGGACAAGAAATCATCCCTCGCCGACTTAACCGGCAGAAAAAGATTTTTTTTGAAAAAATCTCTAAGCCCCGGGGTCACAATTTCATCAAAAATGTGACTTTTGGCAATTCACTCAAAAATGGTGCCAAACGGTTGCAAATGTTCCCTCGAGAGGTTTTGTGGTCGAAACAAAAGGCTTTTTATCACAGGACAAGAAATCATCCCTCGCCGACTTAACCGTCAGAAAAAGATTTTTTGGGAAAAATCCCTAAGCCCCGGGGTCACAATATCATCAAAAATGTGACTTTTGGAAATTCACTCAAAATTAGTTCCAAAGGCTTGCAAATGCTCCCCTGAGAGGTTTGGCGGTCAAAACAGAAGGCTTTTTCTCACAGGACAAGAAATCAGCCCTCGACAACTTAACCGGCAGAAAAAGATTTTTTTGAAAAAATCCCTAAACCCCGGCGTCACAATTTCATCAAAAATGTGACTTTTGGCAATTCCCTCAAAAATAGTGCCAAACGGTTGCAACTGCTCCCCTGAGAGGGCTGGCGATTCAAAAAGAAGGCTTTTTTTCACAGGACAAGAAATCAGCCCTCGGCAACTTAACCGGCAGAAAAAAAATTCTTTAAAAAAATCTCTAAGCCCCGGGGTCACAATTTCATCAAAAATGTGACTTTTGGCAATTCACTCAAAAATGGTGCCAAACGGTTGCAAATGCTCCCCTGAAAGGGTCAGAGGTCGAAACAGAAGGCTTTTTATCACAGGACAAGAAATCAGCCCTCGACAACTTAACCGGGAGAAAAAGATTTTTTTGAAAAAAATCCCTAAGCCCCGGGGTCACAATTTCATCAAAAATGTGACTTTTGGCAATTCACTAAAAAATAGTGCCAAACGGTTGCAAATGCTCCCCTGAGAGGTTTGGCGGTCGAAACAGAAGGCTTTTTTATCAGAGGACAAGAAATCAGCCCTCGACATCATAACCGGCAGAAAAAAGATTTTTTTGAAAAATATGCCTAAGCCCCGGCGTCACCATTTCATGAAAAAATCTGACTTTCGGCAATTCACTCAAAACTAGTTCCAAAGGGCTGCAAATGCTCCCCTGAGAGGTTTGGTGGTCGAAACAGAAGGCTTTTTCTCACAGGAAAAGAAATCAGCCCACGACAGCTTAACTGGCAGAAAAAGATTTTTTTCAAAAATATGCCTAAGCCCCGGGGTCACAATTTCATGAAAAAATCTGACTTTCGGCAATTCACTCAAAATTAGTTCCAAATGGTTGCAAATGCTAACCTGAAAGGGTCAGCGGTCGAAACAGAAGGCTTTTTATCACAGGAAATGAAATCAGCCCTCGACAACTTAACCGGCAGAAAAAGATTTTTTTGAAAAATTCCCTAAGCCCCGGGGTCACAATTTCATCAAAAATGTGACTTTTGGCAATTCACTCAAAAATGTTGCCAAACGGTTGCAAATGCTCCCCTGAGAGGTTTGGTGGTCGAAACAAAAGGCTTTTTATCACAGGACAAGAAATCATCCCTCGCCGACTTAACCGGCAGAAAAAGATTTTTTTTGAAAAAATCTCTAAGCCCCGGGGTCACAATTTCATCAAAAATGTGACTTTTGGCAATTCACTCAAAAATGGTGCCAAACGGTTGCAAATGTTCCCTCGAGAGGTTTTGTGGTCGAAACAAAAGGCTTTTTATCACAGGACAAGAAATCATCCCTCGCCGACTTAACCGTCAGAAAAAGATTTTTTGGGAAAAATCCCTAAGCCCCGGGGTCACAATATCATCAAAAATGTGACTTTTGGAAATTCACTCAAAATTAGTTCCAAAGGCTTGCAAATGCTCCCCTGAGAGGTTTGGCGGTCAAAACAGAAGGCTTTTTCTCACAGGACAAGAAATCAGCCCTCGACAACTTAACCGGCAGAAAAAGATTTTTTTGAAAAAATCCCTAAACCCCGGCGTCACAATTTCATCAAAAATGTGACTTTTGGCAATTCCCTCAAAAATAGTGCCAAACGGTTGCAACTGCTCCCCTGAGAGGGCTGGCGATCGAAAAAGAAGGCTTTTTTTCACAGGACAAGAAATCAGCCCTCGGCAACTTAACCGGCAGAAAAAAAATTCTTTAAAAAAATCTCTAAGCCCCGGGGTCACAATTTCATCAAAAATGTGACTTTTGGCAATTCACTCAAAAATGGTGCCAAACGGTTGCAAATGCTCCCCTGAAAGGGTCAGAGGTCGAAACAGAAGGCTTTTTATCACAGGACAAGAAATCAGCCCTCGACAACTTAACCGGGAGAAAAAGATTTTTTTGAAAAAAATCCCTAAGCCCCGGGGTCACAATTTCATCAAAAATGTGACTTTCGGCAATTCACTCAAAAATGGTGCCGAACGGTTGCAAATGCTCCCCTGAGAAGTTTGATGGTCGAAACAGAAGGCCTTTTCTCACAGTAAAAGAAATCAGCCCTCGACAACTTAACCGGCAGAAAAAGATTTTTTTCAAAAATATGCCTAACATATTTTTCATCAAAAATCTGACTTTCGGCAATTCACTCAAAAATGGTGCCAAACGGTTGCAAATGCTCCCCTGAGAGGTTTGGTGGTTGAAATAGAAGGCTTTTTATCACAGGACAAGAAATCAGCCCTCGACAACTTAAACGGCAGAAAAAGATTTTTTTTGAAAAATTCCCTAAGCCCCAGGGTCACAATTTCATAAAAAATGTGACTTTTGGCAATTCAGTCAAAAATTGTTCCAAACGGTTGCAAATGCTCCCCTGAGAAGTTTGGTGGTCGAAACAGAAGGCTTTTTACCACAGGACAAGAAATCAGCCCTCACCCACTTAACCGGCAGAAAAAGTCTTTTTGAAAAAATCCCTAAGCCCCGGGGTCACAATTTCATCAAACATCTGACTTTCGGCAATTCACTCAAAAATGGTGCCAAACGGTTGCAACTGCTCCCCTGAGAGGTTTGGCGGTCGAAAAAGAAGGCTTTTTTTCACAGGACAAGAAACCAGCCCTCGGCAACTTAACCGGCAGAAAAAAATTTCTTTAAAAAAATCTCTAAGCCCCGGGGTCACAATTTCATCAAAAATGTGACTTTTGGCAATTCACTCAAAAATGGTGCCAAAAGGTTGCAAATGCTCCCCTGAAAAGGTCAGCGGTAAAACAGAAGGCTTTTTATCAAAGGACAAGAAATCAGCCCTCAACAACTTAAGCGGCAGAAAAAGATTTTTTTGAAAAAATCCCTAAGCCCCGGGATCACAATTTCATCAAAAATCTGACTTTTGGAATTTCACTCAAAAATGGTGCCAAATGGTTGCAAATGCTCCCCTGAGAGGTTCGGCAGTCAAAAGCGAAGTCTTTTTATCACAGGAAAAGAAATCAGCCCTCTCCGACATAACCGGCAGAAAAAGATTTTTTTGAAAAAATCCCTAAGCCCCGGAATCACAATTTCATAAAAAATGTGACTTTCGGCAATTCACTCAAAAATGGTGCCAAACGGTTGCAAATGCTCCCCTGAAAGGGTCAGCGGTCGAAACAGAAGGCTTTTTATCACAGGACAAGAAATCAGCCCTCGACAACTTAACCGGGAGAAAAAGATTTTTTTGAAAAAAATCCCTAAGCCCCGGGGTCACAATTTCATCAAAAATCTGACTTTCGGCAATTCACTCAAAAATGGTGCCGAACGGTTGCAAATGCTCCCCTGAGAGGTTTGGTGGTCGAAACAGAAGGCTTTTTCTCACAGGAAAAGAAATCAGCCCTCGACAACTTAAGCGGCAGAAAAAGATTTTTTTCAAAAATATGCCTAACATATTTTTCATCAAAAATCTGACTTTTGGCAATTCACTCAAAAATGGTGCCAAACGGTTGCAAACGCTCCCCTGAGAAGTTTGGTGGTCGAAACAGAAGGCTTTTTATCACAGGACAAGAAATCAGCCCTCGCCCACTTAATCGGCAGAAAAAGGGTTTTTGAGAAAATCCCTAAGCCCCGGGGTCACAATTCATCAAACATCTGACTTTCGGCAATTCACTCAAAAATGGTGCCAAACGGTTGCAAATGCTCCCCTGAGAGGTTTGGCGGTCAAAAAAGAAGGCTTTTTATCAAAGGACAAGAAATCAGCCCTCAGCAACTTAACCGGCAGAAAAAAAATTCTTTAAAAAAATCTCTAAGCCCCGGGGTCACAATTTCATCAAAAATGTGACTTTTGGAAATTCACTCAAAAATGGTGCCAAAAGGTTGCAAATGCTCCCCTGAAAAGGTCAGCGGTAAAAACAGAAGGCTTTTTATCAAAGGACAAGAAATCAGCCCTCAACAATTTAACCGGCAGAAAAAGATTTTTTTGAAAAAATGCCTAAGCCCCGGGGTCACAATTTCATCAAAATTCTGACTTTTGGAAATTCACTCAAAAATGGTGCCAAATGGTTGCAAATGCTCCCCTGAGAGGTTCGGCAGTCAAAAGCGAAGTCTTTTTATCACAGGAAAAGAAATCAGCCCTCAACAACTTAACCGGCAGAAAAAGATTTTTTTGAAAAAATCCCTAAGCCCCGGGATCACAATTACATCAAAAATCTGACTTTCGGAAATTCACTCAAAATTAGTTCCAAAGGGTTGCAAATGCTCCCCTGAGAGGTTTGCTGGTCGAAACAGAAGGCTTTTTCCCACAGGACAAGAAATCAGCCCTCAACAACTTAACCGGCAGAAAAAGATTTTTTTGAAAAAAATCCCTAAGCCCCGGAGTCACAATTTCATCAAAAATCTGACTTTCGGCAATTCACTCAAAAATGGTGCCATACGATTGCAAATGCTCCCCTGAGAGGTTTGGTGGTCGAAACAGAAGGCTTTTTCTCACAGGAAAAGAAATCAGCCCTCGACAACTTAACCGGCAGAAAAAGATTTTTTTCAAAAATATGCCTAACATTTTTTTCATCAAAAATCTGACTTTTGGCAATTCACTCAAAAATGGTGCCAAACGGTTGCAACTGCTCCCCTGAGAGGTTTGGCGGTCGAAAAAGAAGGCCTTTTTTCACAGGACAAGAAATCAGCCCTCGGCAACTTAACCAGCAGAAAAAGATTTTTTTGAAAAATTCCCTAAGCCCCGGGGTCACAATTTCATCAAAAATCTGACTTTCGGAAATTCACTCAAATTTAGTTCCAAAGGGTTGCAAATGCTCCCCTGAGAGGTTTGGTGGTCGAAACAGAAGGCTTTTTCTCACAGGACAAGAAATCAGCCCTCGACAACTTAACCAGCAGAAAAAGATTTTTTTGAAAAATTCCCTAAGCCCCGGGGTCACAATTTCATCAAAAATGTGACTTTTGGCAATTCACTCAAAAATGGTGCCAAACGGTTGCAAATGCTCCCCTGAAAGGGTCAGCGGTCGAAACAGAAGGTATTTTTTCTCACAGGACAAGAAATCAGCCCTCGACAACTTAACCGGCAGAAAAAGATTTTTTTGAAAAATTCCCTAAGCCCCGGGGTCACAATTTCATCAAAAATGTGACTTTTGGCAATTCACTCAAAAATGGTGCCATACGGTTGCAAATGCTCCCCTGAGAGGTTTGGTGGTCGAAACAGAAGGCTTTTTCTCACAGGACAAGAAATCAGCCCTCGACAACTTAACCGGCAGAAAAAGATTTTTTTGAAAAAATCCCTAAGCCCCGGGGTCACAATTTCATCAAAAATCTGACTTTCGGAAATTCACTCAAAATTAGTTCCAAAGGGTTGCAAATGCTCCCCTGAGAGGTTTGGTGGTCGAAACAGAAGGCTTTTTCTCACAGGACAAGAAATCAGCCCTCGTCAACTTAACCGGCAGAAAAAGATTTTTGGAAAAAATCCCTAAGCCCCGGGGTCACAATTCATCAATAATCTGACTTTTGGCAATTCACTAAAAAATGGTGCCAAACGGTTGCAAATGCTCCCCTGAGAGGTGTGGTGGTCGAAACAGAAGGCTTTTTATCACAGGACAAGAAACTAACCCTTGACAACCTAACCGGCAGAAAAAGATCTTTTTTGAAAAGATCCCTAAGCCCCAGGATCACCATTTTATCAAAAATCTGACTTTCGGCAATTCACTCAAAAATGGTGCCAAAAGGTTGCAAATGCTCCCCTGAGAGGTTTGGTGGTCGAAACAGAAGGCTTTTTATCACAGGAGAAGAAATCAGCCCTCGACAACTTAACCGGCAGAAAAAGAGTTTTTTGAAAACATCCCGAAGCCCCGGGGTCACAATTTCTTCAAAAATCTGACTTTTGGCGACTTCCGGTCGGCAAAATTGGCCAATGGCGTATCTCCCTACGAGCTCCGGAGAGGGTCTGCTTCACGAGTTCGGGTCCTGCCGCTACGGCGAAGCGGGGACCCTTTAAAATTACAGGCGCAGATGCCTGTAAGCAAGGAGACTCGTTGGGCACCATTGCGCCCCCCCCCAGAATCGCGAGGGAGCCTTTTTAAAGGCTCCGGAACGGCAGCGGGGGTGAAGCGCGGTGCTGAGAGTCGTCACCCAGCCCGTGAAGCGAAGCCGCGTCGCCATGGTCGGAGAGCGCCGATTCCTTCCTGAATTTGGATTACAAATTAAAAACCCGTGAGTAGGACTTAAAAAATCGATTGGGAACTTACAAATATTTTATGAGAATTTGGCCGGAAACGGGAAAGGTATAAATTAAGGAAGTCTGCCTTTCCCGGACTGCATGAGACTTAAAGCAAAGGAATATAAAGCCGCAACCTGAGAAAAGTAAGTTGAACTAAGCAACCTTGACATTGGGACTAAATCCCCCCGTGCAGGCAGGGGCAAGGGGAGGAAGAAAAGTGAATTTTGGACAACCTGCATGAAAATGTTAAAGGGAAATGTTTATCCACTGTTTTGACTCCTTGGAACGGACTGCCTAAACAAGGCACCTATTGAGAACTGTCACTTAGAACTGTCACATTTAAGACTTCAAAAGACACTTTGTTACTGGATTGCTCTGTTTTGGCGATTTAATTGCTAGATTGAAGCCCAGAAAATATTCTTGAGGATTGTTATTACAGATTCCATTGGATACTTTTAAAGAGATACTTTGTTTTTGGACTACTCCCTCTAGAGGATTGCAGGGAAGCAGTTGCAAAGTGTGTAACAAAAACCAAGTTAGTGGAACTTTCCATCTTAAAACTCCTAGACGTGGGAACGACCTTGGTTGAGATGAGTGGCCCAGCAGAGGAGATAATAACAAGAGCCAAGAGTAAAATTGCACAAAAGAAAAGGGGTTCACTCTCAAGTATTCCGCCAGCAGGAACGGCTGCAGCTGGGCAGCCGAGAACAACAGTTATGACTTCTGACCCTGTGACACAAGCATTACTTAAGATTAATGAATCTTTGGAAGTTCTGACAAAGCAGGGTGTAGATAATAGTAAACAGCTGGCAGAACGTGCAGCAAAACCTGACTTAAACACAAAAAGCATAACGTCTAATACGGAAAGTATAAATAAATTGGTACAAGAAAATACCACAACCCGAAAGATTGCTGAAGAAGCTAAAGAAATTGCAGAAACCACACAGGCAAAATTAGTACCAGTCTGTAAAAAAGTAGATGAGCATGAGCTGGCTTTGTCTATGCTTGAATTGCAAAGAAAAGAAAGAAATTTGAGACTGAGATTGGTACCTGAAAATGAAAAAGACAATTTGGAGGACTTTTTGACAAAAGAGTTCTTGGAATTTTGGCAGTTGAACCCTGAGAAGGAAGAATTTAAGATAGTCACTGCTTTTAGACTGGGCAGAAAACAAAATAGAAAGAAACCAAGGGACTGTCTGATAATATTAAGATCAAAAGAAGAAAGAGATAAAATATTAAGCTTACATTTTCAAAGAACTTTAGTGATTGAGGATAATTTCATGGAAATTTTCAAGGACCTTCCTAAACATATTTTGGAGGCGAGAGCCCACTACAAGGATTTGGTTTACCTGCTGAAAAAGAACAAAATACTCTTCAGGTGGGAATTCCCACAAGGTCTATCTTTTAGCTACAAAGGAAAGAAAGTTAAAATAGGAACTGTTCAAGATAAAGAGCAGTTCTTAGAAGTGAATGAGGAGGACCTGCTGAAGGAGGTGTGGCAGCGGAGCCAATCCCAGAAGTAAAGGGAGTTACGGACATCCTAAATTTAACATTTGGACTCAAATCACCGACGGAGGACGAACAACTGCTTGGAGCAGTTGGAGGGGAAACTAAATAACAACAAGATGGCCCTGCAATTTTTAAGTTGGAACTGTAATGGTCTAAACCTTCCCAGAAAAAGACGAGCTGTTTTTCATATCTTGAAAAAAGAGCAACTGGACTTGATTTGTTTACAAGAAACCCATGTGACCAGGGTTCACAGGAAATTACTTATTAACAAAAGATTAGGACAGGAATTCATATCATCGGATAAAGTTAAGAAAAGAGGAGTGGTAATCTATGCAAAGGAAAAATTAGCTCCGAAACTGATTTTTAAAGATGAACAAGGAAGATTTTTGGCTATTGAAATACAAGTCCAAGGAGAAAAATTTATGATATTAGGGATTTACGCACCAAATGAAAGGAAGTCAGAATTCTTCAAGAAATTGCATGGAATCTTACTGGACTATTTGGACTACAATTTAATTATGATGGGAGATATGAATGGAGTAGTCTCCACAAATATGGGCAAGGCACAAAGACTGGTAATCTCTAAGGATGGGAGACTACCAATGACTTTTTTCGAAATGACTGAAAACATGGACTTAATTGACATTTGCAGAACAAGGAACCCTCTCGAGCGGGAGGGAACTTTCTTTTCTGAAGCAAAAATGACATGGACAAGAATTGACCAAATATGGGTAACTAGTGGGATGGCTCCAAAGATAAAGAAAGTGGAAATCTGCCCAAAGACGTGCTCCGACCATAACGCTATAAAGATGGAAATGAGGTTAACAACAGCTGGTTCTTTCAGATGGAGGATGAATGACACCCTTTTTAGAGATGAAGAGGTTTACAAAAAGGCCCAAAAGACTTTGAGAGATTACTTTGAGATAAATCTGAAAACAGAGGTGGAAAAAAGAACAATTTGGGATGCAAGTAAAGCCGTGATGCGAGGTTTCCTAATACAACAGAATTCTATAAAGAAGAAGAAACAAAATGAGAAGAAGGATAAAATTTTGGGAAAAATAAGAGAAGGGGAAAAAAACTGAGGTCTAAACCAAAGTCCCAGGAGATTCTGAGAGAAATTAAGCATTATCAGACGCAATATTTGGAACTGATGAATCAAGAAATAGAATGGAAAATTAAACAAATGAGACAAAGGACCTTCGAATCTGCAGATAAATGTGGGAAACTTCTTGCATGGCAATTGAAGAAAAGACAAAAATTAAATACGATCACAAGTTTAGAGGTTGAAGGAAAGAATATCAATAAGCCAAATGAAATTAGAAACTGTTTTCAGAGCTTCTTCAGAAGACTATATTCACAAGGCCCGGTGAATGAAGGAGACATAGACGAGTTTCTCAAGAAACATGGATTACAAAAAAATTCACAACAAAGTAAAATAGATCTGAACCAGAAAATAACTGAGCAAGAAACAGAGGGTGCCATTCAAAATATGCAATTGGGAAAATCTCCAGGACCAGATGGATTGACTTCCAGATATTACAAAGCCTTGAAGGAGTGGTTGATACAACCTTTGAAGGAAGTCTGTAATGAAATATTAGAGGGGGAAAAGGCACCTGAATCGTGGAAAGAAGCGTATATTACACTTATACCAAAAACAGAGACTGAAAAGACTCAGATCAAGAACTACCGCCCTATATCACTACTTAATGTGGATTACAAAATTTTTGCAGACATTTTAGCAAAAAGACTGAAAAAAGTGTTGGTGGGTGAGATTCATAAGGACCAAGCTGGCTTTCTCCCAGGAAGACATTTGTCAGATAACGTGAGGAATATAATAGACATTATGGAATTATTAGAAGTGAATATAAACACTAAGGCAGTATTGATATTTGTGGACGTGGAGAAAGCCTTTGACAATATTTCTTGGAGTTTTATGAAGAAGAATCTACAAGGGATGGGGGTAGGCCAAGGTTTTGAGAATGGTATAGGTGCAATATATTCTGAACAAAAGGCTAAGCTAATTGTAAATAATGTGGTCACTGAAGCAATTCAGATAGAAAAAGGGACACGACAGGGGTGCCCAATATCTCCATTGCTTTTTATATCAGTCCTGGAGGTTCTGCTAAATATGATTAGAAAAGACCAGCTGGTTAAAGGGGTTCAGGTCGGAGCAAAACCAATATAAATTGAAGGCTTTTGCAGATGATTTAGTACTTACTTTGCAAGAGCCAGACACTAGTACAAAAAGGGTTTTGGAATTAATTCAAGAATTTGGTCAAGTTGCAGGTTTTAAGTTAAATAAACAAAAAACTAAAGTGCTGGAGAAAAATCTAACAGCCATGGAAAGAGAGCAGTTTCAAAATGAAACAGGATTAGCTGTGGTTAAGAAAGTGAAATATTTGGGGATTAATATGACATCTAAAAATGTGAATCTATTTAAAGATAATTATGAGAAATGCTGGACAGAAGTAAAGAAAGATTTAGAAGTATGGTCAAATTTGAAGCTTTCCTTGTTAGGCCTAATTGCTGTTATTAAGATGAATGTTTTGCCTAGAATGTTGTTTTTATTTCAGGCTTTGCAGATTTTGGACAAAATGGACTGTTTCAAGAAGTGGCAGAAAGATATATCTAAATTTGTCTGGCAGGGCAAAAAGCCCAGAATAAAATTTAAGATACTAACGGATGCAAAAGAAAGAGGGGGGTTTGCCCTGCCGGACTTAAAGCTGTACTATGAATCAGCAGCTTTTTGCTGGTTGAAAGATTGGCTACTTCTTGAGAACACAGACATTTTAGATTTGGAAAGGTTTAATAATGCTTTCGGATGGAATGCATATATATGGTACGACAAGGTAAAAGCTCATAAAGGTTTTAAGAATCACATTGTTAGGAAAGCTTTATATAATGTCTGGATTAGATATAAAGACTTGTTGGAAAACAAAACCCCAAGGTGGCTGTCGCCAATGGAAGCTAAGGGGGTGAAAAAGCTTAATATGGAATCGAAATGGCCAAAATACTGGGAAATTCTAGAGCAAGAGGGGGACAAGGTGAAACTTCAGAGCTATGAGAAATTGAAGTCTAAAGTTCGAGATTGGCTCCATTATTATCAAATAATGGAGATGTTTAAACAAGACAGGAAAATTGGCTTCCAGGTGGACAGATCCAAATTAGAAATGGAATTGTTAGAACCCAATACAAAAACTTTGTCAAGAATGTATAATTTGTTGCTGAAGTCGAATACACAGGATGAGACGGTTAAATAAGCTATGATTAAATGGGCACAAGACTTTGGCTATAACATTATGTTTGCTGACTGGGAACAGTTATGGACCACCGGTATAAAGTTTACGGCATGTAATGCCTTAAGAGAGAATATTATGAAAATGATTTATAGGTGGTACATGACACCAGTCAAGCTTGCAAAGATCTACCATCTGCCTGATAATAAATGTTGGAAATGTAAGGAAACTGAAGGTACATTCTTTCACCTTTGGTGGACTTGCCCAAGGATTAAGGCCTTCTGGGAGATGATTTATAATGAAATGAAAAAGGTATTTAAGTATACCTTTCTTAAGAAACCAGAGGCTTTTCTCCTGGGCGTGGTTGGCTAATTGGTGTTAAAGAAAGACAGAACATTTTTAATGTACGCCACAACAGCAGCAAGAGTCCTTATAGCAAAGTATTGGAAGACACAAGAACTACCCACACTGGAAGAATGGCAGACGAAGGTGATTGACTACATGGGACTGGCTGAGATGACCGGCAGAATCCGAGACCAAGGAAAAGAGACGGTGGAGGAAGACTGGAAGAAATTCAAAGTCTATCTTAAGAACTATTATAAAATAAATGAATGCTAAAATGCCAAGGTTAGGAAATTAAGAGGTTACAGCTGTATTGATATGGTAAAGGCAAGAGGAGTAAAAGGTTAATTAGTTAAATTCTGAAGTGAGGATTTGCTGGAAGAAATTTGAAAACAGGGATACAGAAAGGGAAGGTATGGGGAAGTCGGAGAAGCAGGGTTTAAGAAAAGAAGGTTTTGAAATTTTACATGTTTATGTGTTTGTTTGTTATTGTATTGTGTTTTGTTTGTGTTAAATATGTGTTAAAAAACCAATAAAAATTATTATTAAAAAAGAAAAAAAGAAAAATCTGACTTTCGGCAATTCACTCAAAAATGGTGCCAAACGGTTGCAAATGCTCCCCTGAGAGGTTTGGTGGTCGAAACAGAAAGCTTTTTATCACAGGACAAGAAATCAGCCCTCGACAACTTAACCGGCAGAAAAAGATTTTTTTGAAAAATTCCCTAAGCCCCGGGGTCACAATTTCATCAAAAATCTGACTTTCGGCAATTCACTCAAAAATGGTGCCAAACGGTTGGAAATGCTCCCCTGAGAGGTTTGGCGGTTGAAACAGAAGGCTTTTTAGCACAGGACAAGAAATCAGCCCTCGACAACTTAACCGGCAGTAAAAGAGTTTTTTGAAAAAATCCCTAAGCCCCGGTGTCACAATTCATCAATAATCTGACTTTCGGCTTTTCACTCAAAAATGTTGCCAAACGGTTGCAAATGCTCCCCTGAGAGGTTTGGCGAGTGAAACAGAAGGCTTTTTCTCACAGGACAAGAAATCAGCCCTCGACAACTTAACCGGCAGAAAAAGATTTTTTTTAAAAAAAAATCCCTAAGCCCCCGGGGACACAATTTCATCAAAAATGTGACTTTTGGCAATTAACTCAAATATGGTGCCAAACGGTTGGAAATGCTCCCCTGAGAGGTTTGGTGGTCGAAACAGAAGGCTTTTTATCACAGGACAAGAAAACAGCCCTCGACAACTTAACCGGCAGAAAAAGATTTTTTTGAAAAAATCCCTAAGCCCCAGGGTCACAATTTCATCAAAAAACTGACTTTCAGCAATTCACTCAAAAATGGTGCCAAACGGTTTCAAATGCTCGCCTGAGAGGTTTGGCGGTCAAAACAGAAGCCTTTTAATCACAGGACAAGAAATCAGTCCTCAAAAACTTAACCGGCAGGAAAAGATTTCTTTGAAAAAATCCCTAAGCCCCGGGGTCACAATTTCATCAAAAATCTGACTTTTGGCAATTGACTCAAATATGGTGCCAAACGGTTGCAAATGCTCCCCTGAGAGTTTTGGCGGTCGAAACAAGGCTTTTTATCACAGGACAAGAAATCTGCCCTCGACAACTTAACCGGCAGAAAAAGAGTTTTTTGAAAAAATCCCTAAGCCCCAGGGTCACAATTTCATCAAAAATCTGACTTTCGGCAATTCACTCAAAAATGGTGCCAAACGGTTGGAAATGCTCCCCTGAGAGGTTTGGCGGTCGAAACAGAAGGCTTTTTATCACAGGACAAGAAATCAGCCCTCGACGACTTAACCGGCAGGAAAAGATTTTTTTGAAAAAATCCCTAAACCACAATCCCTAAGTCACAATTTCATCAAAAATCTGACTTTCGGCAATTCACTCAAAAATGGTGCCAAATGGTTGGAAATGCTCCCCTGAGAGGTTTGGCGGTCGAAACAGAAGGCTTTTTATCACAGGACAAGAAATCAGCCCTCGACGACTTAACCGGCAGGAAAGGATTTTTTTGAAAAAATCCCTAAACCACAATCCCTAAGTCACAATTTCATCAAAAATCTGCCTTTCGGCAATTCACTCAAAAATGGTGCCAAAAGGTTGCAAATGCTCCCCTGAGGGGTTTGGCGGTCGAAACAGAAGGCTTTTATCACAGGAAAAGAAACTAACCCTCGACAACCTAACGGGCAGAAAAAGATTTTTTTGAAAAAATCCCTAAGCCCCAGGGTCACAATTTCATCAAAAAACTGACTTTCGGCAATTCACTCAAAAATGGTGCCAAACGGTTGCAAATGATCCCCTGAGGGGTTTGGCGGTCGAAACAGAAGGCTTTTTATCACAGGAAAATAAATCAGCCCTTAACAACTTAACCGGCAGAAAAAGATTTTTTTGAAAGATATAGGAGGCGTCAAGATGGCGATGAGGTAAGACGCATTTGCCGGAGTTCATTTCGAATCCTCTCCAAAATCTGTGTTGTGGCTCCCAGCCTTTCAAGTTTTTGCTGAAGATTGTATCAGGGTGTTGGAGCCCATGCCAGGAGTTCACATTGTTGATAACTGTAAAGCCTGCACCGTAAATCAGCTTTAATGAGCAGATAATTGTATTCTCCGGCAGCCTTGGAAGCAGCCTTCAACTTACTGGTTTTCCGCCAGCTCACATCCAGTTGTATTTTTATCTCTTCCATCTTTTATTACCTTTTAAGCTCTGTTATTTTAAAAGACTCATAACGATGGGCCAAGGCAAACGCCTAAGGGATTGTGACGAGGCTCTGCCCTCCCCAGGAGCCAAACAATTAAAAACCGACCCCCTCGTGTCTGGCAATCGGAGTGACCCCACTGAACACTGTTATAGGGTGAAAACTCAGAACCGTTTCTACCCTCTAATGTCTCCAGAAACAACGTCAACACCAGAGGAATTATTTTTACCCCAGATTAAAACTGAGGACGGCAAGCTTGGAGGAAGAGGGTGTGTCCCACTGAGGGTGGTGCAGGACGCCGGAGCTGAGGACTGCACAAGACAAGAACAACATGAACATCTCCATCTTGTGGTCAGAACCCTTAATTGCATATTTAAGAAGATTGATGTGCTATCCTCCCAGCTATGTAACCTCGAACAGAAAATTGATAACTTCTGGTCAAAGTTTAAACCAACTGTAGATACGGGGGAATTGAAGTGCCAGAGGTCCTTACCTTCAACCAAAAAAAGAAGTGTGATCCCTAAATATAAACCAAATCCTGCACTGAAACACCAAGCGTTGTCCCTGCAACCTAAGAAAATCTGCCTAAACATCGGGGCAGGGTCACCAAGGTGGCTTACTCTGAGTGGGGTTAAAAAGCATCTAAGCAATCTCCTAAACATAGAAATCTCACAATGTGATCTCATTGCAGTATTACCCTTGAACCAGCATCTCAGGCAACAGAAAGTGATGCTTGCGTTTTATTCTCCAAGGATCCCTTCAGCTATCATCAGGCAGAAATCACTCTTGGCTAGGTATGATATCATCCCAACAAAAGAGTTTTTATGGATAGCATGATCCACCCCCTTCTACTTGCCGGTCACGGCACGGAGCGGACTCTGTCGGAGAGGTCGGGAGTACCCCAGGACATCGAGCCTCCTCTCCCGGAGGATATCCATCCGTACCGAAACTGGACTTACCCTACGTCCCCACGAGCCCTAAAGGAACCCACTGGCACAAGCAATTCTCTGACCCCGCCGGAGGAAAGAGAGCTTTTAGCCACCTTTGGCGACCTTCCACCGAGAGAACAACAAGAAATAATTGGAAGACTAGAAGTACTTAATCATCAGCTCATACAGGTCCAGAAGAACAGAAGAGTCCTGCCCACTTCTCAGGATAACCCTGCCAGCTTTTCGGAGTCGTGTTTTAAGGAAGCAGGAAGTCTTCCATACCTTGGTCCAGCTCCTAAACCCATGCCTCCCCCACTTGTGGGCAAAATCCACCGACGTTTGGCAGACCCAGGTCTTGCCCCACAAGTTGGCCCCTCATTCCAACTCTTGATAAATTTTGACTCGCCCTCCAAGAGTCCCCCGCTGAGGAGTGTAACTCAGAGTTCCTTCCACCAAAACAATTCCTTACCATCTAATCCATCAATGCCGGAACTGGAGTCCTCTTATTCCCCTGAGCGGCATAGACCCGACATACAAACGGTACCAGTACGCCGAGCATCCCCTGTACCTTCGCCAGCACCAGGTCATGGGAGTGTTCCACCTACATCAAAAAATGGCCCGGATTTGATTGAAGACCCGGCCGGACACATAAACCAAATGGTTTCATCAGCGACCTTTAGACCTCGCGGTGGAGCAGTCTCAGCAAATCCAGTGGAGTTTCCCACTGAAGTGGCCTCCCTTGGGTTACCCAGCGGGAGACCCGTTTTGTCGCCCCAGTCAGAATTCTTCACTACCAACTTCAAGACTAGGTACCTTCAGCAGGTGCCTGCCATGCAAAGTAAAATAACTGACTTTTTTTGCGGGGTCTGCCTTGCCTCCAAAGGACTCACATCTCTCCCTGAAATGACAGCAAATTGGTCACAACAGGAACTCCCCCCATCAGTCCTCAGCTGGAACATTGCGGGCTGGAGGGGAAAAAAACTTGACCCAGAATTCTTGGAGTATATTAACTTGTTTCATATCATCTTGTTCCAAGAATCGTGGGAAGTAGAGAAAATTGCCCTAAATGGCTTTGAGCTTCTAGAACTCCCTGCCTGCCCCTCCCTGAAAGGAGGCCGCCCTAAAGGGGGCCTAATAATAGGCATCTCCCTCAACCTACGCTCTAAACTTACTCTAGTACAGGCCTTGCCTCCTTACGCCCTTACCGGGCTGATTGCGGGGGGAAAGATCTCACTTCTAGTTACAAATGTTTACTTGCCACCTGGGGGTTCTTCCTCCGAACTGGGCTCTAAATGGGGCTCGCTAGAAGAGCATTAAGTTTCCTAACACCCCGGCCATAATAGGTGGCGATTTTAATGCCCGCACAGCAGCAAATTGGGACTCGCTGACCAAAACCAAATGGTGGGTTACCCCAAACCTTAATAATTATGAGCTGGAACATATCATGGGGAGAACTTCTAAAGATCAACAAGCTAATGAGGCTGGAGTACTCCTCTATCAAATGGCCATCCGTTTAAATCTGGTCCCCCTAAATGGAACATGCCTCCCTGATATTCCAGGGGATTTCACTCACCTGAGCGTTAAATCAAACAGCGTCCTCGGTTACCTGTTGGTTTCCAGTGATCTACTTAAGTGTATTTCCACCTTTAAGATCGAGAATGTACAATCTAGTGATCATCTTCCCCTTGTAGCCAAGCTTTCCCTGAACTGGCAGTCGGAGGCCCATAGACATGCGACCCAGATGGTAACCAACGAATCCTCTCTCCAAGTAAGAGGAATCAAATGGTCGGAGACCCAGGCTCAAAAGTATCAGGAATTCTTTCAAAAAGAAATCCTCGGGCCCCATTCCAACATAGGCTCTGCCTCAGACGAGTATAGCATAGTGTAGAAACGCTTTCACCATCATACGACTGAACTTACGTCCTTCTTCAGGTTACCACCCAAAATATTAAATCGAAACAAGTATACTTCTACTAGCTTCTACTCTGCCAGCTAGTTATGCACAAGCCAAGCAAGTTTACAAACGCACGCAGAAAACTGCCAAACGCGAGTGGCAACACAATCGCTGGCAGGCCTTGATTACCGCTTCAAAACCACATAGATCCAGGGAATTCTGGTCTTTGATTAATAGAAGGGTGAGGAAATACCCAAGGGCAGTCATCCCAGCACCGACATGGGAATTGTTCCTGAAGAAATGTTTCTCACAGGCAGATGCTCCCTCCGACCATCTGATGCATCTGTTTTCCCACCTACCTATTTGGCCTCCCACCGATCCGGACGAAATAGTCAAGCTAATAGCCCAGCTGAAACCGGGCAAAGCCCCAGGGCCCGACCTGATCCCTGCTGAAGCAATCAAACTACACCCAAAATGGTGGGCTGACATCTTGGCCAAAACCTTCGACGCAATCAACGCTTCTGGTCTCATCCCCAAAATATGGAAGGAGGCCATTATAGTACCAATTCATAAAAAAGGTTCTCCAATGGAGCCGGAAAACTACCGTAACATCAGCCTCCTTTCGATCATAGGGAAAATTTATGCCAGCTTTTTGCTGACTAAACTATTGCGATGGGCAGACGAGACTAACCAGATTGGTCACGAACAAGCAGGGTTCAGAATTAAACGTTCTACAACTGATCATGCGATAGTCCTTTACCATCTGGCACGGAAGTACTCGTCCCCCCCCCCCCCCGCGGCTACCTTTGTGCTGCCTTCCTAGATCTAAAGGCAGCCTTTGACAGCGTTCCTAGAAATATTCTTTGGGAGAAACTTGCGAAACAGGGCATCGATAGAAGACTCTTATGGCTTATAAGCCAGCTCCACGAAGGTACCCTTGCCAGAGTGAGACTTACTCCTGCGGGCGACCTCACAAATTCGATCCCAATAAACAAGGGAGTGCGCCAAGGATGTATATTGGCTCCCTGCCTATTCAACCTATTCATCAGCGACATGCGAGCACCCCTAGTCAACTCATCTCCAAGTACACACGCGCCTAGACTAGCGGATTACCGCTGTCCACTCCTTCTATACGCGGACGACGCGGTAATTCTATCTTATACACGTGTTGGACAACCAGAGCTCTGAAGATCTTTGCCACGTATTGTCAACTCAACCAATTAACCATCAACCATGCTAAATCTAAGATTCTGATTTTCGCCAGAAGTCGGAGATTATACGAATGGAAGCTTGGTGGAGCAAAAATAGAGCAAGTCCTAAAATTTCAATACCTAGGAGTTATTTTTCAATACAATTTGGGGTGGAAAGCACAAATTCAACACCTACTTAACAAGGCCAAAACTCTGTCATATGCGCTCCTCCGATTTTTCTTTTCGGATGGAGCTTTGCATGTTCCCTCGGCCCTAAAGGTGTTCAAGGCAAAAGTGGTTACCGTGCTTGCTTATGCTGCCCCGCTCTGGGCCGTGATGACAGATCTTACTCCTCTTGAGACTCTGCAAAACCAATTCCTACGTTGGCTCCTAATGCTCCCCCTGTTCGTAAGCAACGCAGCCATGCGATTAGAATTGAAGATCGCATCCTTAGAAACTTGCCTGTGGAAGCAAGTCTTCAATTATTGGTTATCATTGTGGCACAGATTACCAGACCATTACCCTGTCCAATGCGAGATGAATTCTCCAGCCTTTGGACTAGTAGAATTCATGCCAAACTCCTGAGTTACGGAATCTCTCCCTTAGATTCCCTTAATCTAGATCAAATCACTGCTCAAAGACTGATCCGCCAAAGACTGGACGACATCGATTTACAGCGAAACTATACGCTGGGGGGAGGTGTTTGTTCGCCCCAGAACATTGGTATCACTTTAACTTATTGCGTTCCATCATACCTCTCCTCCCTTTCGTCTGTTGCCCATACGCTGGCCTTCACCAAAGCGAGGTTTAACGTTTTTCCCTCCAATGTCCTGAGACATAGATTCTCAAAGGGACAAGCCTCCGCCATGTGCGAATGTGATAGGGAGACGCCGGAGTCGCTTCAGCACATTATGTTCACTTGCCCCTTGTTCAATGTGCCACGGGCAAATTTGTTGGGATCAATCATACAGAAGCTAGAGGGTACCCCACCAAAATTCCACCTTGCCCAAATCCTGCAGGATAAGGATATCCATACGACCCTGAAAGTGGCTAGGTTTCTGGTCGCTGTCCTTACCCAAAAGCGCTGCCAAGGACCACTACAAGCTAATTAAGGCGCACTATGTCATTCCATCTTACAGTATTTTATTGTTATAGTGATGTTTTAGCGGCTGTTTTTTCCCCACGTGCACAAGCTGTTATTTATGTCTTGTTTTTATCTGTATGGGCCTATGGCCGTAATAAATATCTATTCTAAGATTTTTTGAAATAAATCCCTAAGCCCCGGGGTCACAATTTCATCAAAAATCTGACTTTCGGCAGTTGACTCAAAAATGGTGCCAAACAGTTGGAAATGCTCCTCAGAGAGGTTTTTTGGTCGAAACAGAAGGCTTTTTATGACAGGACAATAAATCTGCCCTCCACAATTTAACCTGCGGGAAAACTTTTTTTTGAAAAAAATCCCTAAGCCGCGCGGTCACAATTTCAGTAAAAATCTGAAGTTCTGCAATTCACTCAAATATGCTGACCAGCTGTTGAAAATGCTCCCCTGAAAGGTTTTCCGGTAGAAAGAGAAGGGTTTTTATCATCGGCAAAAGAATTAGCCCTCAGCGACTGAATCTGCGGAAAAACTTTTTTTTGAAAAAATCCCTAAGCCGCGCGGTCACAATTTCAGTAAAAATCTGACGTTCTGCAATTCACTCAAAAATGGTGCCCACCTGTTGCAAATGCTCCCCTGAGAGGTTTTTCGGTGGAAACAGAAGGCTTTTTATCACAGGACCAGAAATCTACCCTCGACGACTGAACTTGTGGAAAATCTTTTTTTAAAAAAAAAATCCCTAAGCTGCGCGGTCACAATTTCAGCAAAACTCTGACGTTCAGCAATTCACTAAAAAAATGGTGCCCAGCTGTTGCAAATGCTCCCCTGAAAGGTTTTTTGGTGGAAACAGAAGGCTTTTTATCATCGGAAACAGAATTAGCCTTCGATGACTGAACTTGCGGAAAAACTTTTTTTAAAAAAACCCCCTAAGCCGCGAGGTTACAATTTCAGCAAAAATCTGATGTTCTGCAATTCACACAAAAATGGTGCCCAGCTGTTGCAAATGCTGCCCAGGGACGTTTTTCATTGGAAACAGAAGGCTTTTTATCACAGGACAAGAAATCTACCCTCGACGACTGAACTTGTGGAAAAACCTTTTTTTTAAAAAAATCCGACGTTCTGCAATTCACTCAAAAATGGAGTCCAGCTGTTGCAAATGCTCCCCTGAAAGGTTTTTTGGTGGAAACAGAAGGGTTTTTATCACAGGACAAGAAATCAGCCCCCACAATTTAACCTGCGGAAAAACTTTTTTTAAAAAAATCCCTAAGCCGCGCTGTCAAAATTTCAGTAAATGCTCCCCTGAAAGCTTTTTCGGTGGAAACAGAAGGGATTTTACTATCGGAAAAAGAATTAGCCCTCGACGATTGAACTTGTGGAAAACTTTTTTTTTTGAAAAAATCCCTGAAACGCGCGGTCACAATTTCAGCAAAAATCCGACGTTCTGCAATTCACTCAAAAATGGTGCCCAGCTGTTGCAAATGCTCCCCAGAGAGGTTTTTCGGTGGAAACAGAAGGCTTTTTATCACAGGATCAGAAATCTGCCCTTCACAATTTAACCTGCGGAAAAACCTTTTTTCCGGAAAAATCCCTTAGCTGACTTGGTCACAATTTTAGCAAAAATCTGACGTTCTGCAATTCACTCAAAAATGGTGCCCAGCTTTTGCAAATGCTCCCCGGAAAGGTTTTTCGGTGGAAACAGAAGGCTTTTTATCATCGGAAACAGAATTAGCCCTCGACGACTGAACTTGCAGAAAAACTTTTTTTTTAAATAATCCCTAAGCCGCGTGGTCACAGAATTAGACCAGTTTGGCACCATTTTTGAGTGAATTGGAGAACATCAGTTTTCTTGAGAAATTCTGACCCGGGGGTTCGGGATTTTTTTTAAAAAAACAATTCTGCTGTTTAATAGTAATTTCGTTGTCCCCGAGAGGGGGCAATGACAATAAAGATATGACAATAAAGATATTATTATTATTATTATTAATCTGTTGAGGCCTTTGGCTGTGAACTGTGGCCCTACCAAAAAAAGTGTAAAGGTGGACCCCACTTCTTCAAATTGGGCCCCTTCTGGCCATCACTGAGTCTAATAGGTGCTGGGTCTGAGTTTCCCTGCCCTTGCAGGAAGTCTTGGGTTTGCAATTTTGGGAGAGGGGAGGTTGCCTGCTGGGGAGCAGGTAGTCTGGTGAGGCCCCCTAGATTTAGAGGCCCTAGGCTCCAGTCTACATAGCCTATACATAAATCAGGCCCTGGCTATATCCTATACTGGAGCAGGGCCATCTTAACCATTGGCACTAGGGGTGCATGGCACCAGGGTGCCGGGCTCTCAGGGGTGCCAGGCCAAGAGTCCGGGACCGAGCCTTGGAGTCCAGGGAAGAGCCACCGACAGCCGAGCGGAGCAGAGCTTGTCGGAGCACTGTAGACTCTTCTGCTGCAAGGGGCTCTTCCCCGGACTCCAACTCACGCCTTCCATCCCATGCTGAGCCGCCGCCACAGAAGATCCTGCGGTTCTCTGACAGGCTCGGCTTCGCTCGGCTGTTGACTCTTGCCCCAGCTTCATGGCAGCTAACAGTTTCAGTGCCACGCTGAGGCATCTGATCAAGGCCTGTATTTTAAAATGAGCTTAAAGATATATTTGCAAATGTTTGTATGTTTCATGCCAGGCATAAAGCAGCTGGCTAAGTACTTTGGCAGTTGTTTATCTTCCTGCTCTCGTGGACAAGGGCCCCTCTGATTTATAGCAGTACCAGGAGACAAGTTTCTCAAAGTTGTAAAAGGGAAATACAGGCTGGGAGCAAAGGTTACAGTGACCCTACATATTACAGAATACAATCAAGCTGCAAAAACACTAATTAAGAGTTGGTAAATAGTAAGATTTATTGTTTAAAAGAAAATAATACCATGTGCCTCCCATTAGACTTGAGCCATATTTTCCTAAGGTTAAAGGGCAAGAGCTAAGCTGCTTCTGGCGAACCAGAGCAGTGCACAGAAATGCTATTTACCTTCCCGCTGGAGTGGTAGCTATTTATATACTTGCACTTTGACATGCTTTCGAACTGCTAGGTTGGCAGGAGCAGGGACCAAGCAACGGGAGCTCACCCCGTCGTGGGGATTCGAACCACCAACCTTCTGATCGGCAAGTCCTAGGCTCTGTGGTTTAACCCACAGCACCACCTGCGCCCCTTTTTGCTAGCTTACTAGGAGTCAAATACCACCGGTACATCATTTTCATATAATTTTCTTTCCGCATACAACATGCCGAGAATTTCACCACCGCCCAAGCCTCCCTTACCTGGATTGTGCAGCAGTGCCTGGCAGCAACAATGGCAGATTCTGTTGAGATCTTGTGAGATCACAAGATCTTGCTAGCCGAATACTGCTATTAAACCAAATGGTATTAGTGGGATTATGCATAGGGTTTCCATGTTGGGTTGCCCCTAGCACGGTTGGCAGTGTAAGGTCCTGGCACTTACATGACCTCCCACTACTGACACTGCTGGTGCTGGCAGGGTTGAGTAAGGTTGACACAGTGCAAACACACCAGTGCAGCCAAACTGGTGCTCATGCCAGTGTGTTCACACCACATCAACCTCACCACCTTCCTCCTCTACCTTCTTGTAAGCCACAGTCAGCATTGGGAGATCTGCTAAATGCCTCCCCCCAGCATGCTACTGGTTGTGGGCGGCCTATGATTTTAACAGATTCCACCTTCTGCCCAAGTAGTATTTTCAAGCGGCCATTGTAGCTGTACTTTTAACAGCAGCTTGACATGCAGACATAGGGTGATATTCAATTAAATAATTGCATGAGTGGACCACAATGGGACTTTCCTCTCTTTCCTTTCTCCCCCCTGTGATCTCCCTAATTCCTTTGTAAGGGTTCCCCCAAACCCAGATTTGGGGACAGTGCAGGGTTGAAAGAGGGGAAGGAAAGTCCCATTGCAGAAGTGGAAGTTGCTCTGCTCATGAACTTATTCCGCCAAATGCTGCCTATAATCCTCAACCCAAAGGTTGTGCAGAGCAGGCCAGGCAGTCTTGTTGACTTTTTCCAGACCAATTGGCAGCAATATACTGCTGCCAAAATAGCTCCTCCCTCAAATTCTTGCAATTGCTGTTCACAGAACTTTTGCAATCCCTTCTCATTGGGTATGATTCTGGTCGTTCCTCCTCTACCACACAAAAATAAAAGGAACTATACCATAGGAGTCATCGCTTATATTATAAAAGCAGAAAGATCCTTGCAGCAAGACGGTTTCCAGTATTTAGGTTGTTGAAAGGGAAGCTTTTGTGGTACCAGCAGCTATACTTTCCCCAAAGTGCCATGAAGATCTGGCTGATCTGTTTTGCTCCATTTCTCCTATGGACCTCCTGTACTTCCCAAAGTGGTAAGTTATTTGTCAAGAGACGGGGGGGGGGGAGTACATGGGGAAATGGATGTTAAGTTATTTGTTGTAGGAGGAATTCAACATACCTTATTTTTCGCTCCATAAGATGCACCTAGTTTTTAGAGGGGGAATGCAAGAAAAAAAAATTCTTTAAAGAGAGCGCTGAGTGGAGCCTTTATGCCTCCCAGGCTCTGCTCAGCTCTCCCTTTCACGAGCCACGAGGAGTGCGGCTCTTGGGGGCTTTTCTGGGAGGTGGGGGAAGGGACAAAGCTGTGTGCTCTGTCCCTTCCCCCACCTCCCGCAAAAGCCAGAGATAGCCCCACGAAGCCTCCGCAGGGCACGGGGATGAAGGCTCCCTGTGCCCTGCGGAGGCTTTGCGTGGCTAAGCCAGAAGCTAGAAGTTGTTCTGGCTTTGAGATAGCCGCGCAGCCTGCATTCGCTCCATAAGACGCACACACATTTCTCCTTACTTTTTAGGAGGGGAAAAGTGCGTCTTATAGAGCGAAAAATACGGTAATGCTTTTCCAAATGTTCTATCAGTGCAAGCATGTCTGCTCAGTTGATGAAATAATCTTGCCTCTCATCTTCCCCATGTGCTGTTCTGAGGGATTTTCCTGACTTCCCCCAGAGCCAATGGCACAGGGGTAGGAGATTGGTGAAAGTCCTGCTGCACTGGCAGAAGTCATTGTATGGGCTTCCATATGCAGGGGCCCCATGACAATGGATTATAATTGGTTTATTAAAATTGTTGATTGGTAAAATAAAAAATGTATTAAGAGATAATTTGTGAGGGGAGCCCTGAGATTTCGACTGCCTAGGGACCTCTGCAGGGTTTTATCTAGCACTGCCCCAGACAGCTGCTTTTGTATGGTAGCCAAAGCCATGTGCAGTTACTTCTAAGTGGTCAATCTTTGGGATTCCTCACATATCCTCCACTCAGGCAGTGGGCTGGTAGGCATATGGATCTGCCTCAGTAAGTGTGCTGGGATCTAAGTGCACACAGCAATTTTTGTAATCAGTGTATGCATAATCGAAAGCATCATTGCAGGTTCTGGAGAAGGATGTGGTCGGCCTCCTCCTATTGAAAATGGAGATATTATCAACACACCCCTGATACAATATGCATCGGGTGCAGCAGTGGAGTACAGATGCCAACGCCTTTATGTAATGAAAGGCTCTTCAGTGGTGAGTTGCAACAACGGCGATTGGACGGAAGCACCAGTATGCCTAGGTATGAGGGAAGTCTATAACCTTTTATATTCTTGTTCTGTTGAATGGCACACCTAGAAAAGTGTACATGTTAAGTTTGTAACAGCATCCTGATGTTGGGTTGATCCTAAGGCAGCCTCCCTCAACCTGGTGCATTCTACATTTTGTTTGACTTCTGCTCTAATTATCCCCAGCCAGCATGGCCAGTGGTCAAGGGATGATGGTAGTTGTCACCCAACAACATCTGGATGTATTAGAGTGAACTTTATTGCTACAAACTGGTATTGCAGCCACCTCATTGGTGGTCCTCCTATTTGGCAGGGTGAGCCAAGGTATTTTCCCAACAGACTTTCTGCTCTTGTTTCAGCAGCTCAACCAATTATAAATGTTTCAAGAATGTCCCACATACAGTACCTTTCAGGCAAAGCAGTTAGAATGTTGTTGTTGTTTAGTCATTTAGTTGTGTCCGACTCTTCGTGATCCCATGGACCAGAGCACGCCAGGCACTCCTGTCTTCCACTGCCTCCCGCAGTTTGGTCAAACTCATGCTGGTAGCTTCGAGAACACTGTCCAACCATCTCATCCTCTGTCGTCCCCTTCTCCTTGTGCCCTCCATCTTTCCCAACATCAGGGTCTTTTCCAGGGAGTCTTCTCTTCTCATGAGGTGGCCAAAATACTGGAGCCTCAGCTTCAGGATCTGTCCTTCCAGTGAGCACTCAGGGCTGATTTCCTTAAGAATGGATAGGTTTGATCTTCTTGCAGTCCATGGGACTCTCAAGAGTCTCCTCCAGCACCATAATTCAAAAGCATCCATTCTTCGGCGATCAGCCTTCTTTATCGTCCAGCTCTTTTGAACATTATAAACTATCAACTATTTAACCAATGGCATTGTGGAAGAGGGAGACTCATCAAGCCTTCTGATTCATATATATGTGGTTACACTTTCTAATAAATGTGCAAAGTCAGTATTTTAGGAACAAACCTATTCACCAGTTTTGGAGGCCATGTTGAACTTAGTGCTTAGAGCATTGATAGCAAGTCACCTTCCTCCTATAGGCAAGAAAGTCCACATGTTGGTCTAGATTGGGGCCATAATTCTTGCTTTCAGTGTAAGAAATCCCTAGCTCAAGTCCCATGGAAGTATATGATCGACTTGATAAATGAAGACTATAACTCTAGGAAAGGACCAGAGTTTTCATGCCGAAGGACCAAAATTCAGCCCCTAGCATCTCCAAGTAAAAAAGATTTCAGGTAGCAGATTTGGGGGAAACTCTCTGCCTCAGACTTCATAGAGACACCACCAGCTGCCATAGACAATATCAGGCAGCTTCATTTTTTAAAATTTTGTATTATGTATTTATTTCAAATAGGTTTCCTAGAAAGCTGACAGTTTAAGCAGTGTGGCTGTTTTATCACTCTCAAGTTCATCTTTAAAAGGTGAAATGACCTGTGCCTTTCTGCAGAACCATGTATAATAACTACAGAAGATATGGATCATTATAATATCCAGCTAAAGTGGATAAGAAGTCAAAAAATATATGCAGCATCTGGAGACATAGCTGAATTTTCCTGTAAATCGGGTTATATACCACAACCGTCCTCCCCTCCCTTCAGAGCGCTTTGCACAGAAGGCAACGTGGAGTATCCTCTCTGTGTGATAAAGGTACGTATATTGAAACTCAATCACAAGGGTAGAGAATTTACCATACATAAATTGTGGTTGTTTCCCCCCAGCCCCAGTAACTGTGGTTTTTAGTGCTCTTAGGAAAGGAAGCATATTCAAAATAGGTTGATTTTGTGATTACCAGTCACCTTCAACCTTGTCAGACTTAGCACCTGCTTTCAAATAAGACCAAATTTTAATTTGTCGTTGCATATAATCAATATTTCCTTTTCTCTATGTTTCTGATCTTCTTCCTTTCTGCCCCTCATACTCTGCCTCTCTCCAGTGGTGTAGGAAGGGGTGTGTGGGGTGTGGGGTCCGCCCCGGGTATCATCAATGAGGGGGGTGACAAAATGGCCAACTAGCTGGGAGGCATGCGCACTGCTTCCCCGGTGCCAGTGCTCAGTTCTGAGCTCGCTGCGCACCCACCTCCTGGCACTACCATCCTGAACTGGGAGTGGCTGTCACCAGCTTGGGGAGCCATGGGGGGGGGAGGCAAACCTGACTCCATCCCACTGGAGATGTGGGGCGGGGGCGAACTGGAAGCGGAACCTTCCACAGGAAACACAACACGCACAAACAGGCGCCCTGCAGCAGCGAGTGTCTTTCAAAACACAAGCAAAGAAACCGAGCCAGGTGACTTTTGTTTACGCCACGTCCCCACACTGAGCAGCCTTGCAAGGCTCGGATCTGGGGAGGGGGGTGCCAGAAGGGCGCAACAACCTGCACTCAGGCTGGGGTCAGTGGCAGTGGGGGTTGGCTGCCCAATGCCTTTGTAATAATAATAATAATAATAATAATAATAATAATAATAATAATAATAATTTGTTATTTATACCCCGCCCATCTGGCTGGGCTTCCCCAGCCTCTCTGGGAGGCTTCCAACAAAATATTTAAATACAATAATGCATCAAACATTAAAAGCTTCCCTAAACAGGGCTGCCTTCAGATGTCTTCTAAAGGTCTGGTAGTTGTTGTTCTCTTTGACATCTGGTGGGAGGGCGTTCCACAGGGTGGGTGCCACTACCAAGAAGGCCCTCCGCCTGGTTCCCTGTAACTTGGCTTCTCACAGTGAGGGGACCTCCAGAAGGCCCTTGGTGCTGGACCTCAGTGTCCGGGTAGAACGATGGGGGTGGAGATGCTCCTTCAGATATACTGGACCGAGGCCGTTTTGCCCCACCCTTGTTTGCCCTGCCCCCTTGTGGGGGGAGGTGCTAGCCTCCTCCTGCCCCCTCCCGCCCTGGGTGTGTTGGAGTCACGCTCCGCCGCTGCCTCTTTTTCACTTGCAGTCTCATTCTCCCTATAATTCTTCTCTTTAAAAATATTAAAGGGAAATAAGGTAACAGTGACGGTATCACTAATGAGACTGCTATACTGGTATTGAGTCCTAAGGTCAAAAGTTTCCAGTAAACTAAGTTTCCCCCTCCCCCATCCACATTTGCCTTTCTCTGTCATCTGTGTGTACTGGGCCTGAGTGGAAAATGTGCAAATGCTATGTTAATTTGCAAAATCTTCCCTGCCTGAAGCAATTCTCACTTACTACATGCAACCATGCAAACAACAGCGGTATTTAGAAGTCTGCCCCTCAAAACCCATGCATCTCCATGAATACACAGGATAGCTCCTGAGATATTTGATGCCTCTGCCTTTCTGGCCATGATAAGCTTTGTATCGTCACACACTCATAGGCCCCAGAGAAATATTGCAGCGCTGTTAAACTACCATTTAATGTAATGTGTGAACAGGCTTATACTAGTGCAGGGTTTAGGACTCTGTGAAGCTCCAGAGAATTGGTTATGCTGTCTGAGGCTGATGGAGTGTAACAATTTCTGGAGTGCCACAGATTATCCATGTTTCTACCGGTGTTTGCATATGGAACCAACCTAATACCATAAATATTTAGCAGAACTGTATTTTGTTGCAGACCATGAGGAATCTAATCAATTGTTTTTATATTTGTTAGCTGCCCTGAGCCTGGTCTTGGCTGGGCAGGGTGGGGGTATAAACAAAATTTATTATTATTATTATTATTATTATTATTATTATTATTATTATTATCTGCAGATAACATGCATACAACTTTCTCTTCTCACTGTTTACTTTGTATTTAACAGGGGCGTTAAGAAGAAGCACTCTGTAGCCACAAGTTTTATCAGAAGTCATGGATCTCCTATTTCTAACCTGATAGTATCAATACGCTTTTGCAAATATATGTATCTTTTATTATTATATCCATCAACCTCTGCTAGGCCCAAGGAACCAATGAATGCAGAAAGTCTCAGATCAGACATGATAAACCAAAAATGGATGATGGCAACAGAAAAGTCTGTCTTTGTGCAAACTGAACGTAACAATGAAGGAAACATACTTGATAAGAGACTGAGAGGGCCTTACGCAGGTAGCACAGCAGATGGTGAAACTGGAACATGCTGATATGGAATGGGCCCTCATAGCTTGAGTGTCTTGTGTGACAGTGGAAGCAAAACCAACTTGTGGGGACATCAGTTCCATTTCCTCCAGGAAAGGTTCTGGTGCTGACCTGTTCCAACATGTCATAAAGGTCTCATCTCATCTTTGAGTGCTGTATAAGCAGAGGTTCACTCAGTATAGTTGGGCTTCGACACCATAATCTCCACACACATATACACACACTTAGGTTCTGCTGAGGCTTAGCCTTGCTTGGTTTTTTTTTTCTTTCCCCCCATTTCCTTTCTCTTCCCGTCTTCTGTTTCTGCAATATTGGAGATGGGAGGATTCCACTGTACCAGACTGATAACAATTGCATTGTGCTGAATGTAATGCTAAGATGCTATGCAGTGTGAACAGCTAGGGAGCAGAGGGTACTTTCAAACAAGTTAAGATGGGGGGAGTATTAGAAGGATGAAGTGTAGAGCTTGCATATATATGCATACGCACGCACGCACACACACACACACACAGAGAGAGAGAGAGAGAGAGAGAGTGGTACCTTGGTTACAGACGCTTCAGGTTACAGACTCCGCTAACCCAGAAATAGTACCTCAGGTTAAGAACTTTGCTTCAGGATGAGAACAGAAATCACGCAGCGGCGCAGCGGCAACGGGAGGCCCCATTAGTTAATGTGGTACCTCAGGTTAAGAACAGTTTCAAGTTAAGAATGGACCTCCAGAACCCAAGGTACCATTGTATATCTATATTGATATACAGATATACAGAGAGAAAGCAAAGTGGGGTGTGTGCATACTTGCCGATTGTGATTTTATCAATTGGTCGTACTCAGAGTAGACACATTAAAATTACTGGACCTATGTTAGCCATATCAATTAATTTCAATGGATCTACTTGGAACAGAATTAATTGGCTCTGTCTCATATTATTCACATTGCATTGCCTTCTTTTTTTACACCGTACAGAGTGATTCACATTTATGTTCCCATTTATGTTGCCATTGCTCACATTATCATTTCTGTATTCTCTGGTGTATATCAATAAACCATTTATTTCATTTCAGTAACAATCTTCCATCTCTGGTGATGCTTCACACGCTTGGGTGGAAATGTGAACCCAGATGAATAGTAATTATTCACAAAATATCACACTGAGCCTAACCTGGGGACTTCTTTCATGGCTATTGACATACAGTATATACTTGATTTGAATGGATTATTATTATTACCGTATTTACACAAATCTAATGTGCCATTGAATCTAATGCACACCTCAATTTTCAAAACTTTGAGACCAAAGAAGTATTTGCTGGCGAATGTAAAATGCCCCATCTGATCTAATGCACACTCTAACTTTTGCAGTGCAATTTGGCAAAAAAAAGGTGCACATTACATTCAAGTAAATATGGTATTATTAGCTGGCAGTGATTGTGTGTCATTTGCAGAACAGCAAAAACAAAAACCCCTCATGTGATGAATATTGTTCATTATTGGTTTATACTAAAAACAGCCTGCAATATGTTTTAAAGTTTACAAAATTGTCCAGTAAAGAGAGCCAGTGTGGTGTAGTGGTTAAGAGCGGTAGTCACGTAATCTGGGTAACCGGGTTCGCGTCTCCGCTCCTCCACATGCAGCTGCTGGGTGACCTTGGGCTAGACACACTTCTCTGAAGTCTCTCAGCCCCACTCACCTCACAGAGTGTTTGTTATGGGGGAGGAAGGGAAAGGAGAATGTTAGCCGCTTTGAGACTCCTGAAGGGGAGTGAAAGGCGGGATATCAAATCCAAACTCCTCTTCTTCTTCTTCTTCTTCTTCTTCTTCTTCTTCTTCTTCTTCTTATGTTCATATTATGCTTTGAGCCCTTTGCCTTTTACCACATACATTCAAACACAGGGATAATTATTATCTCTGGCTGGCTGTCAGTGGTCATTAAAGTTTGAGAGGGAAGAAGAAGAAGAAGAGGAGTTTGGATTTGATATCCCGCTTTATCACTACCCGAAGGAGTCTCAAAGCGGCTAACATTCTTCTTTCCCTTCCTTCCCCACAACAAACACTCTGTGAGGTGAGTGAGGCTGAGAGACTTCAGAGAAGTGTGACTAGCCCAAGGTCACCCAGCAGCTGCAGATGGAGGAGTGGAGACGCAAACCCGGTTCACCAGATTAATAGTCTGCCGCTCTTAACCACTACATCAGTGGCACATGTTACTTAATGTGTGTCATATTTTTTTATTAAATAATAACAATAACTTTTTTTTATTATTACCCTGCCCATCTGGCTGGGTTTCCCCAGCCACTTTGGGCAGCTCACAACAGAATATTAAAAACATGATAAAACATCAAACACTAAAAACTTCCCTAAACAGGGCTGCCTTCAGATGTCTTCTAAAAGTCAGATAGTTGTTTATTTCTTTGACATCTGATAGCAGGGTGTTCCACAGGGCAGGCGCCACTACCGAGAAGGCCCTCTGCCTGGTTCCCTGTAACCTCACTTCTCGCAATGAGGGAACCGCCAGAAGGCCGGGCTGAACAATGGGAGTTGAGACGCTCCTTCAGGTATACAGGGCCAGGGTCATTTAGGGCTTTCAAGGTCAGCACCAACACTTCGAATTGTGCTCAGAAATGTACTAGGAGCCAATGCTGATCTTTCAGGACAAGTGTTATATGGTCTAGGCGGCCACTCCCAGTCACCAGTCTAGCTGTCGCAGAAGATGACTTCACGCTTGTGCCAGACTGAAAGGAACTCCAGCTCATGCAAACACAATTCCACACCCTCCCTTTTTGAGATGAAAGTGGACATCCTTTGCGAAATCATATAAAACTTTGCAAACAGTCACGATCTAATGCAGGCAAGGTGTACTGAAGATAGGCCAGAACTGAAGGGATAAAGCATACCTTGTTCAGTTTGGGTTAGTCATGAACCTAAGAGTCTAACTACCCAGCTTTTCAACCAACCACTGTAATTGTTCCTTAATAGAGGAATGCATCGTAGACATTAGCTAGTAAGCATGGTTATTTTCACCCAGTGAAACACAGTTATTTCCATACAGGGATACACTTGATCATCTGATATCTCTCTCTCTCTCTCTCTCTCTCACACACACACACACACACAGAGAGAGAGAGAGAGAGAGAGAGAGAGAGAGAGAGAGAGAGAGAGAGAATGAATAAACTGTTTAAGACACAAGCACAGAGTTGGCAAAGTTGTCCCAGTCAGTTGCCAATCCTGCAAGGAAAGTTTGCTTTTATCATTACTGCCAGAATTGCAACACAAAATACACAAATTCTCTGCAAACAGGCCATTTTAAAAGTTCAAACGGTTGCAAATGCTCCCCTGAAAAGCCCCGGGGTCACAATTTCAGCAAAAATCTGACGTTCTACAATTCACTCACAAATGGTGTCAAACGGTTGCAAATGCTCCCCTGAAAGGTTTGGCGGTGTAAACAGAAGGCTTTTGATCACATGTCAAGAAATCAGCCCTCGACAACTTAACCTGTGGAAAAAGATTTTTTTGAAAAACTCCCCAATCCCTAATCCCCGGGGTCACAAATTCAGCAAAAATCTGACTTTCTCCAATGCACTCACAAATGGTGCAAAAGGTTGCAAATGCTCGTCTGAAAGGTTTGGCAGTCGAAACAGAAGGCTTTTTATCAAAGGACAACAAATCAGCCGTCCACAACTTAACCTGCGGAAAAGGATTTTTTTGAAAAAATCCCTAAGCCTAGGGGTCACAATTTCAGCAAATATCTGACGTTCTACAATTCACTCACAAATGGTGTCAAACGGTTGCAAATGCTCCCCTGAAAGGTATGGTGGTCGAAACAGAAGGATTTTTATCACAGGACAAGAAATCAGCCCTCCACAACTTAACCTGCAGAAAAAGAATTTTTGAAAAAATCCCTAACCCCTGGGGTCACAATTTCAGCAAAAATCTGACGTTCTTCAATTCACTCAAAAATGGTGCCAAACGATTGCAAATGCTCCCCTGAAAGGTTTGGCGGTAGAAACAGAAGGCTTTTTATCACAGGACAAGAAATCAGCCCTCCACAAATTAACCTGCGGAAAAAGAATTTTTGAAAAAATCCCTAAACCTAATCCCTAATCCCTGGGGTCACAATTTCAGCAAAAATATGAATTTCTCCAATTCGCTCTAAAATGGTGCCAAATGGTTGTGTCAGTTGACCTAAATGTGTGTGAATTATTATAAATATAACACCACAGACAGGTTTTACTTTGCAGTGCGACTGTTTACTGCCACATCTTCAGAACTGGAAAAATCAAGTTATGTATTATATGCATGTTGAAAACAACTGAAAGACACCATATAATAAATCCACATATATAATGTGACTATTTCCCTTTTCCAGTATGTGTGCAGTCGATAAAGTACTACTGTTTTTTAATCAAGACTTGCAAAACTATATTCTTAAGGCTTACAAATGTGATAAAACTGATAGTTTCAAGAGCAGCAGCCTCCACGGTGCAGCAAATACTAATTCATGTTTTTTTAAAAAAATGCTTCATGTTCCACCAGGTGGAGTTGAAGAGATGTGAATGAAACAGCTACATCTCTTACCAGCAAGTACTAATATTGAGATTAGATTTGGTTTTAAAGGGAAATAATCTGCTGAGTGTTAGTCTGGGCCCTGAGGCATTTTCAAATGACATCTCTAATATCGTTCTAATACGGGGGCAAAGTGTTAAACAGGTCAGATTAGATCCAGCCATTGTAAAATTTGCTTTACATTGATAACTCAGGGTTTCATCCTTGTTGCTAGCTGCCTTGTGGGCTTTCCAGAGGAAAGGCAAAGTAGCACAGGAGCCAAATCCAGGGGACTGTGGGTGCTCAGGCACCCACAATAATATAATTGTGGGAGTCCGGCACCCACAAAGTCAATGGAAAAAACCGGCAGGGAAAGAAGTAGTTTGGATCCGTTCTCCTGTGCCAGAAAGTGAGGCATCCTTTTCTGAGGGGTACAGCTCAGTCGCAGAGGCAGAGTCTCTCTGCCTCTGAGTCCAAGTCCCTCTCTGCAGAAAGTATGCCTCACTGGCTATGTAAAATCACATGCAGTATGTGCAGGTGTGTGCGTGTGACATCACATATCCATGTGTGGCGGCGGGCACATGCAATCCTGAGGGCAAGATGGTGCTCCTGCAGAGTATAACATTTTTAAATTAAGAAAATCAAATCTACCCTATCGTTGCCATAATATTTTCAGGAGAACAGAAAGATTTTAATCCCAGTGTCTCCTAATGAACACCTTTTTGTATGGAGCACTGGCTAAGGCGCACATTCTTTCGCCAGCAATTTCTGCTGATATAATGCATTTTGCATGTTATTTTCACCAATTCATTTCCTGCATACTTTCCCTAAAAGATGCATTTTTGTATTCACTGTTTGATTGGAGAACCACCTCACAAAATTGTATGAGTTTTGAAGGACAACTATGTTTTGGTTCTTGTCTTTTTTTGTGAAATGAGAATTGGATATATTTGGCTATAAATGCAAAGTGAATTGAATTTATCCCTTACTAGGTTAATAGATGGCTAAAAGGGCTTGCCCAAAAGTTTTCAACACTTGCAAAAAGGACTCTTTCTTCTTTGGGCTCATTGCGTGTTGAGTTCCACAGTGCCACCCACCAAAAAATTCACACTTCACACATGATTTTTTGTTTAAGGTTTTTGGCATAATTTTGGCCACAACTTTCTTCAAATACAAAAAATGTGAGTGGTTGCTTAGGCATTGGTAATGACTATCTGTCCTTGCCCTCAAGGACAGAGCTGGCCCTTCCGGACACCAATGGAAGCCAGCATGGGAAACAAGTATTGGGTGAGAAAATGAAGCTGGGCAACAGCCCCTCACTTCTCACCCTCATGTTCCTGTGGGGCTTGCACGGCCCAAGTCCGACTCCGGGGACAAGGACGAAAAGAACGGCAAGCCCCTGGATTCCTTTAACGGAATTCCCTTCGAATCATTTGGAGGGATAGGCACTTACCCCTCCAAGCACCAATTTAACCAATGCCTAACCGCCAACCTTACAAGTTGTGACGATTTGCTACGCAGTAGGCAAAAACCAAATGGCACCAGCCAATCAGCCAGATGGCAAAATTCCTACCAGGCCCCCGCTCCAAGGCGGACGACCCCATGACAGGCATAGCAAGGTCAAGCGATCAAGAAAACCACCCTAAAAAAGGGAGGGAGGGAGGGTGATCCAGTGCAAAATGGCCAAGAGAACGTCCAACGTCTGGCCCCTGTATTTAAAGACTCTGACCCCTCCTCCAAATTGGCAACATTCAAAACTCCCCAGCAACCCAGTTTTAACCACTTAAAGGCTTGGTTTCCTCCAAATTTGCCTAGTCACTGCAGGGTGGCCTGTTTTTCCCAACCGCAACACGTGCTCTCTGTTAGGGAGAACACGCTCTGTCAGGGCTATACCAAAGGGCCAGTGCTTTGACCACTGTTGCCAGAATTGCAACATAAAACTGACCCACCTTCTGCAAACATGCCTTGCTGGGTTAAAGAGTTCATGTTCCCCGTTCCAGTAATTCTTCCTCTTCTCATGACACAGAGCCATGAACTACTGGTGAAACCAAAAGTGACTTTTGCAAGGTCAGTCATTAGAAAAATTAGAAGAAGGTGAGCAACAAGCGCTGCTATGAAGAACTTGCAGGTCTATCTTCTTCCATTTCTTCTGTGGACATGCTGTACTTCCCAAAATGGTGAAAAAGGGCAACTGTAGTATTTATAATAGAAACATTTGCATTCAGCAGGTGCGGAAAGATGTAAGTTAATTCAGCACTGTTTTATGTGTAAAGCTGCGATTTTTTGGTCCATTTGTGTTGGCAGTTCTCCAAGGATTACCAGAGACACTTCACTAACAATGCAATAAGGTTTTAATATTAACTAATCAATGACAGAATATTTCACCTTCACCCTTACATGCACATAAATGTTAGAGTGTCTTTGCTCAGCTAATTGAAGAAGCAACGTTGTGTTGAAGTGACTGAAGGAGCAATTGATAGCAGCAGTGGAAGAGGAAGCTCTCTCAGGTGTGTGGGGGGGGAGGGAATTCAACTGTATCTGTGAAAATCAAGATGAAAGGGTGCCCCAGGGCTTCATAGATATATTTATAATTTTGTATCATTAATATTTCTTTTTGTATTTAGTTGTTCTTATGCTATATTGTTTTCTATTATTCTCTTTAGTTTAGTTGGGATTTTATGCTATGTTAAGTTGGAAACCTTTAATAAAATTGATATTTTTTTTAAAAAAAGATAGTGGTAGATTCTTTGAGGATTAGGATGGTGTTGGAATCAATTATGCTTAATGTAGCAATAATATCCATGCCTTTGTGATTGCACATAACCCTTTAGGTGCTTTTTTTGCTTAACTGGCTGAAAAAGCTGATATATTACTACATGGATCATTCCAGTTATGACCATCCTTTTCTGTATGGTTAACAAAATCAGGAGTCCAATAAATAGAAGTTCATTAATTTGACCCCTTGTAATTCCATTCACAAATTGACTGATAGAAATTAATGAATTACCATCCAAAAAAGGTTAGGAAAAAGAATTTACTAAATTTAAAATATATCTTTGGAAAGTGTTGGTAATGTTGGCTTGTATTTGATTTAAGAAGTTTACTATTATTATTATTATTATTATTATTATTAAGTTGGTTTTGATGGTACATATGATTGCAGTGTGCGAAGAACCACCTGACATTGATTTTGGGGAAATAAGAAGTGGTGAGAAGGCCGCTTACGTTGAAAGTGACAGAGTGCAATACAACTGCAACCCCGGATTTGTATTGGAAGGCTCTGAGTGGATAACATGCAGTGGACAAAAGTGGACACCACCACCAAAATGCTTGGGTAAGAGGCCATCTTCTCTTTGAAGACAACAACCTTCAAATTAGACTGTGGATTGTCCAACAGGACCTTTGATAGCTTCTCTCCATGCAAAGCTGTGTTTGCAGGCTGGAAACATGAACGCAGAGTGTGAGAATCTCATCTCCAGGAGACAAATATGGTCTGTCCAGCCTCTCTAACCGAGCTTCGGTATTCTCTCTAGATAATAGTCCCTCAGCAGCTGTGCCCCTCACCAGCCTGTTTTGCACCCTCCTTGAATGTTTTTGCTTTCCTGGATGAGGCTCTGCATGCCACGGTTGCTGCCAGCCCGAGATGGAAAAAGAAGAACATGCCTGTCTCCCCAACTTGGGATGGCAGCAGCCATGGCTTTCCTCTCCTTTGCTCCTTTGCTCCTTTGCTCACTGAGAACCAGTGTGGTGTAGTGTAGTATAGTGTGAGCCAGTGTGGTGTGGTGTAGTGTAGTGTAGTGTAGTGTAGTGTAGTGTAGTGTAGTGTAGTGTAGTGGTTAAGAGCGGTGGGCTCGTAATCTGGTGAACCGGGTTCGATTCCCTGCTCCTCCACATGCAGCTGCTGGGTGACCTTGGGCTAGTCACACTTCTCTGAAGTCTCTCAGCCTCACTCACTCACCTCACAGAGTGTTTGTTGTGGGGGAGGAAGGGAAAGGAGGTTGTGAGCCGCTTTGAGATTCCTTAGGGTAGTGATAAAGCGGGATATCAAATCCAAACTCTTCTTCTTCTCATCATCAAGATATGGCAACCCTCCCTGAAGACGATGACAAATGTGAGCCAATCCTTAGCGTACAAAGAGGGCAAACGGAATAGGGCACATGAAGAAATGAGCACCAGTGATTATCCCTGACTTGTGTCCCCATCGCCACCTTTTTGTCTTTCAGCACCTTGTATTGTCACAAAACAACAACTTGAGGCCAAAAACCTGCTTCTGTCTGGGAACCGAGCACGGACACAACTGATTCAACATAATCAGATCTTGCAGTTCCAGTGCAGGGAAGGGCATGTCCTCACAGTGCCTATGGACAGGAAGTGTCTTGATGGGCACATGGATTTGCCCTCGTGTATCTCTGGTAAAGACATTGTTCATCTTGAAAAATTGCTCAGCAGTTACACTTTCCATTTTGACTGGTTCCACAGGTTCCAAGGCTGCCTTCCTCATTTGTTCACAAATTTTCACCACCCCTCCCCCTCCACAGAATTGGTTGTATCCTGCTATACGCACATGGAGACAAGGCTGTAGTGTTTGTTTTCAGTCCACTGCACTGTGGTTTGATTGGACCAGGACTGTTGCATCAGAAATAGGTCTGCGTGTGCTGGGTATCCAGTTAGTATGAATGTATGGACCAGAGGCATGTCCATAGTGTTTTGTTATTATTATTTGTACCTCTTCCATATGACTGGGCTGCCCCAGACACTCTGGCGATGAGGATCAGTGTATCCAGTGCTATTTTTCTAGATAAAGAGGTGCTGGAACTCATCATGAATACCTCACTTTTTCTCTCATAAAGGCAATGGAACCCACCTGAGAGATGCTGGAACACAGTTCTGGCCGGGGAAAAAGCTCTGAGTTGTCATGCTTAACACATGTCATAACCCATGCTGTTAGATGTAGTTCATAACATTTAAAGTTGTGTTAATTGTGTTATTGTTTCTTGTGAATTACTTTGGAATCCTGGTTTGGGCCAAAAAAATTAGCCTTGATAAACCGTTCCCAACATGCATGACCTACAGAATGGATTAATTTTCCCAACCACTTTGTGCTACATTTTCTACCATGTCCCATGAAACATACTGGAAAAGAACTAGCATGTTTCAGATTCTGAGCAAATCACATAATTGCAGTTATGAGATTAATGTCTTGGTGGTTCAACCCACCAGTTTTTTAGTGCAGTCAAAGCCCCAACAGACCTTGGTAGTTATGGGCCATGTTATTTCACATGAGCCATAAGTGACTTCCCCCCTGCTATAAATATTCCAGGGTAGTGAGAGTATTTCCTGTTCTTCACTCTTAGCCCTTGGTTGCTGAACTAAGTCATCATTCTTATTGCTTTATTGTTTACCAGAAAGAGGGAAAAACTGTAGCCGCCCACCTGCTATTGAGAATGGAGACATTATTACCTTATCAAAGAAGCAGTACAAGGCTGGCTCTTCAGTTCAGTTCAAATGCCAAAAATATTATTCTCTGGAAGGAGATAACAGAACTTTTTGTGATAATGGGACTTGGACAAAAGCACCTGTTTGCTTAGGTAAGAACAAAGGTAGTGCTTATATTATTTGCATGAGTGAGTTTAGAATATCATTTAAGGAAATTCATTGCTGTCGTTTGTTTGTATTGTCTGACTTCCTGTTTCATTAATATTATAGACAGCGGTTCTCTGTGACGTTTGAATCATATGGGGCAAATTCATGGTAAAGGATGTGAGATAAAGCATGGGAGATACCTAATTCATATCTTTTTTTTGAGTGCACTGCTTTTAAGCAAGCCAGGGCCAACTGTAGTTGGGAGAAAAAATCTTTTCTGGCTGTGTAAACCAGTGACTGCAAAAAGCCTCTGTGGGAGCCTCTAAATTGAAGGATTGGAGGATGGGAAAGTTTTGCCCTATGAGGAAGAAGGAAAAGGTTATGTGAGATGATGGTTATTCCATTTTAAAGGGGGTACCCCTCCTTTCCTTGACACTCCACCAGGCCACGTGAGATGTAGGGCCTGCAAGATTTCTCAGGAAGATCATCCTTCCTCTTATTCTTTTTAAAATATTTTTATTCAAGTTTACAATTTACATTTACAACCCCATATCTAATCTTTGGACTTCCCTCCACCCTCCATGGGTCCCACTGTCAATCTTTTTTCTACTGCATCTTATATTATTCTCAGTTTTTTTCTTAAAATGCCATGTTTTACCACAGTACTTGTTACATTACAAGTTTTGTTACAATCCTGCTAAAGTTTTAGTTCTTTACAGTGTTCTCCAAGGTAATTTATAATTCTTCCCCATTCCTTATTAAAATTTTTGTCTTCTTGGTTTCTAATCTTCCCAGTCATATTCGCCATTTCAGCGTAGTCCATCATCTTTATCAACCATTCTTCTCTGGATGGGACTTTATCTTCTTTCCATCTCCTGGCCAAAAGTAGCTGCGCTGCTGTTGTCATGTGCATAAAAAGTCTTTTCTGCTTCGTTGGTATTTCTATACCTAAAATTCCTAATAGGGAAGCGTCTGGTTTTGCATCCTTCCTCTTCAACCATGGCAGCTGATGACTTTCCATGGGCTTGTCAGCCTGTAGGATGGCAGCTATATATATTGGGTGCCTTCATGAACAGAATTTATTTTCTTTCTCCTCACAGAACCCTGTGCAATCTCTTTGGCTGAAATGGAAAATCGGAAGATAGAAATTAAAAGGAGGTTGGATGGAGACATATCTGAAAACATCTATGTACCACGTGGTGGTTCTGTTGAGTTCACCTGTAAAATGGGCTACATGGTTACAACAAATCCTTCGCAATCTGTTTCTGTAATCCAGTGCAATGGAGATTCAATTGTGTATCCTGAATGCAAAGGTACCGGTAACTCAAGTTAGAGATGGAAGGATACTGAGTGGTTGTTGTTCCTGTTTAAGTTTTAAATTATTGCTAATCTTTCTTATCAATCATTTTATTGCTTTATCTTTTTTTGTAAGCTGCTTTGAGATTTGTTGGTTTTTAACAAATAATAAATGAATGCTCATACCCATGAACTGAATAATATCTAGCCAGGTAAAGAATTTGTTGCCTGATCTGTTGCTGACCAAATGTCCTTCTTCCATTCCTTCATAGAAATTGTCTGCTCCCCACCACAAGTAGAAAATGGCAACTTTCAGCCTAATCAGATTCAGTACGAATATGAAGATACAATCGAAACACAGTGTGCGTCTGGGTATCAGCTTCAGAGCCGCCGAGCCACTTCCATGTGTACAGAGACGGGGTGGTCTCCTCCTCCGATATGTATTCGTAAGTAGCTTTCTCTTTGCAGTTTCAAAACATGAGCAGATAGCATTCAATGCATCCGAAAATATTAGAGTTCCCTGCACCATAACCCTGCGTCCTTGTCTGGGGACCACCTGCATCTTCTGCCACAGTCATCTATTTCTGTTTTCATAAACAGACCAAAGAAGGAAACCCAGATAATATTCAGACACTGATACACTTGAGCCAAATGTGTAACCTCCATTAAACCAGCCAGCCAAGGAAAATAGCAAGTGGAACTTCCTGATTTATTTATGTTTGGCTCAACCTTTTTCTCATCTTCTCCAAAGCAAAGAACTGTGACTATATTCGGATTGAGAATGGACAACTATCTGATACCTACGAACGCTGGAAAGACTACTATTTTCCAAGAAGGGTGGGACAAACAGTTGACTATCGTTGCAGTTATGGTTTTCTACCAATAAATAAAGAAACATGGGGTAGAAGTTCATGCACCAAATTCGGCTGGAATCCAGAACCAAAATGCTTCAGTAAGTTAACATTTTCCTTGCATTCTCAACTTTGATCAGAAATGGAAACGGCCATGTGCAAACACAAAATATGCCTATTTCAAAAAATGTGGCAGGAAAATGTGTAACATGGTTAGACAGTGAGTAATCAGAGTGGAAAACTTTAAAATTTAATATGAAAATGTCTTCATATGGCACTAAAAATATAATAAGCTGAGTACCAGGCTGACCCATTTGGTAGTGGTGATTGTGTTCCATAAGTGTGTGCGTGTGTGGGGGGGGGAGCTGATGGAAAATATTTCTGTGTGATCACCACCCCCTGATATCAGTGCAAGATCTTGGCATTTGGGCAGGTGGCTATGGACGTAGGGGTGGGTTGAATCATATTAATGTCTCGTTCTTGTCACCTCAGAACAAGCACATTGTTAATTCCTTCTTTCAAATGCCTGCAAATTTTTAAAAGACAGCATCCTAAAAATACATATATTCTCTAAGTATAAAAAGAAGAGTTATAATGGTATTTCAATTGCCAAAATATGTGTCTATCAATGATGTAACATATCTACTTTTTTGCTTTTAGAAAAATGTGATATTCCTAGACAGCTTGCACATGGTACATTTAATGCCCGTTTTCGGCTGAAGTACATAGAAGGTGAAGAAATTTCATTTTCTTGTGAGAATGGATATGATCCTGCTAATCAACAAGCGAAAGCTGTGTGCACCAAAAATGGCTGGTCACCTGCTCCACGTTGTGACATGAAAAGTAAGTGTGGCAATATGGAACAAGAGGAACTAGATGCTGCTCTGTCCTGCTGTAAACAAAGTTATAGGAAAGCTTAAGGATGTGCATGTATGCAAATCCCATGATGATTTGCAAGGAGTGGCAGAGGACTAGAGCTCCTTGTAGCACCCACCATGTCCTTTCAACAGGACGTCACAATCATTAACACTCTGTGTAAGCGCAACATGTGAAATGGAAAGAACTAAACTTGGGAACAATTGCAGCTCTTCAGAACCTCCTCCTCCTCCTGGCCTATCCCTGTAGCTGCTACCGCCAGCCCAAAGAAGGAAGATATGGAAAAGCATCGTTGGTTGACTTTTGTCCTGGGCCCGGCTCCGGAGTAAAATGCCAGTTGCTGTCGCCCTCCCTAACAGCACTGTCCTAGTCGATGGCAGCAGCAACCAAAATGATAAGCAAGAAGGAAAGTTATGCAGAAGTGAGTTTAATTCTGAGTCAGCTCTAGGAACTGCCTTCCATGTTTCACCTCCTGGTCACCATCATCAGTTACATACACTCCAACATTCCAGGAGGGAAAAGTGGGAGACCCACACACATGCCATTCTCCCTGCCCCATATCTGCGCTCCTCCACTCCCCCAGTCACCCAAACTTAGCACTCTCTACCTACCCCATCACTATACTTCTTAGTGCACCCACCACCCCAGTCTCAGTATTCCTTCACCCACCCACCCTCCCCTGTCCTATCTTCTGCCTCCTCCTCTTCTGGTACTACAGATGTATTTCCAGAAGCCACCATCCACAAGTGCTGTGATGGAAGGAAGAAGGAGAACATTGACATGTGGGGGCAAGATAGGCTTTGCTTCTGTTTGTTTGTTTGTTTGTTTGTTTGTTTGTTTGTTTGTTTTTTGGGTCCCACACTCTGGTGTGAGCCAATTGACTTGAGCCACAGTATGGGACCCAAAAAAACCGCCTGCCTTTGGGTCCCACCCAAAAGCATGGGAGCAAAATGGGACACGTGGGATTAGGATTGGAAGCCAGAAAGGCTTCTGTCAATCCAGGATATTCTGCTTAAAAGATACAGTTGGGCAGTATGCATTCATGGTCTCATGGTTTCCATCCCAAAGATTTACAGTGATGAAGTTTGCTGCTTCTTTGAAAGTTGAGCTGAGGAACAATGCCCACCACAGCTTTCATCCTCCAAAATGCTATTAGGTGTGCTGAGGCAGCAGTTTAAATGTCAGGGTGAAAGGAGAAGCTTGCAGAGAATGGTAGAGCTTGTGGCCATTTTCTGCTCTTGGAGGAAGTAGCAGGAGGTCTAGGAGATCCCAAGATCAGAGGACATACATATTATATTTGGCTCCCACAGAATTAGATAGCTCTTGTCAAGTGTTGCAGTTAGTTTAAAACTATTTACTGGACAACTTAATCTATGTTGACTTTAGGTCACAAACTAAAGGATAAACTATGCGAGGGGAGGGGAGAATAGGTACCAGCCAACCAATCCTCTCCCCACCCAACTGGCCTCCTTTGCCCCTAGCAATTCTTATATTTAGTATCTTTGTGCTGGGATAACCCTTGAAATCTGAGGCTGATTTGTAGAAGAAGTAGTAGATTGATACCCTTCCAAGGATATTAGAAAAGAGCTTCAAATTGATGACCAGAAATGTGTATAGCGTTGTCTGGATAAATGGAAATAAAAAGGGACAACAGGTAAATTAGCTGATTTCCCAACTATGTGTTGCCTCCATCATGAGCTGAGCAAATGTCAGCTACTTGGTGCCTACCTCCATTGCCTCAGAGGTTTTCAGTGGACTCTGCTGCCTGGTAAGCATAGGCCAAAAGACCTTAGCTGATAGGAAAAATGGAAAGGTAAGGAGGGTAATTGTTTTGATGGGCATAGGATGGATTTAAAGCAGACTGGGAAAAGGAAGTTGGATGATTAGGCCTGGTTCAAATATGCCTACCCAAAAAGAAGTAGAATGAGGTCCTTCTCAATGACACCAGAGTGCAAATACCGTATTTTTCGCTCTATAGGACGCACTTCTTCCCCTACAAAAATTAGGGGGAAATGTGTGTGCGTCCTATGGAGCGAGTGCAGGCTCCTTGGCTTCAGCGATAGCAACGTGAAGCCTCCTAAGCGCAGAGGGAGTGCTCCCTCCGCGCTCCGGAGGCTTCGTGTTGCTTTCGCTGAAGCCTGGAGAGCGAGAGGGATCGGTGCAGACCGACCCCTCTCTCTCTCCAGGCTTCAGGGATAGCTGCCTGAAGCCTTTGGAGCGCAGCGGGACCTTGCGATGCTCTCCAAAGGCTTCGGGTTCCTTTTGCTGAAGCTGGAAGAGCAAAACTCTCCTGGCTTCAGCAGAGAGGGAGAGCTGTGCAGTGCCCCTTCAGCAAAGTGGGAGGAGAAATGAAAGGGGCTCCGTTTCTCCTGCCGCTTCGCTGAACGGGCGCTGAGCAGAGAGGGGGAGATTTTTCCCCCCTGTTCTCCCCCTCCTATGGTCCGGTGCGTCCTATAGAACGAAAAACACAGTAACTTACAAGGCAATCCTAAGCAGTTGTGGGGAGTTAAGCTGTGCATAATTTTGCCAGCATGTCTGGCAAGGGTAGGAAGCTGGTGCTGTGATTGCATGTTTATTTTCCTCTTGCTGACAGTTTTATAATTCTGTCCCTTACCTCTGAAAGAAATGGGAACCTCAAATTTGAGACTGGTATATTTAAGGCAGCAGATCCAGGGAACTATCAAGGGATTGAGGAGGCAGCTGGATCCAGTGGATTCAAGACTATTCTGTTGCCGATTAAGATGTATCTACACAAATCATAGTTAATACAAAACATAGTTAAAATGCAATACATGCTTAACACAAAAATCTATGCATGTTACCTTATATTTTCATTGTTTGTTTCATATTTAACAGAAACAGAACAAATGGAATGAAGCGGATGGCCGACATTTTTATCCAGCGTTATGATCTTCAAAAGTCATCCATCACTTATCCTTAATGCTTAATGTTATCAAATCATACTGGCTCCCCCCAAATATATATATATATTTCCCAGAAAAGATCATAGATCTAAAATTGGGAACTTACCGTACTTCATTGAAGCAACACCTGCAATTTTATCACTGGTAGGGATATCAAATGGTCTGATCCACTTTGATAAAATACAGTTTCTAATATGAGAAGTTTAAAATATAACAAAGGGCAAATATACCCAAAGAAGCATTAGTGCAAAATATTTGCAGACACATTTCTTGCTGTAGACGTTTGAACTCCTAGTGAGGAGTGCAGCCTAAATAATGGACTGGTGCATAACTGCAACAAAACTCTTTTTTAAACTACAGCGATTTTCTGTTCCTTAAAAAATAAAATAAAACATGCACCAGAAAAATGTTTTTTTAATCATTATATAATTAAAAATAACTGGCAAAAAAGTTTAATGTTTTGATTATATTAATAAAGATGTTGATACGATTTATATTGATATTTTGGATTTGTTCATACAATGTTCTGACTATGGACATATTAACACCATCAAAATTCTTACCATCAATACCTGTGGTTTCCTTTTTGTGGTTTTCAACAAAACCATGTGTCATAATGTCTATCATCACTGATCAAATGTGGACAACTATCTCTCCTCTGCTCTGTCTTATTATTTCTTACTGGTGTCTTTGGGGTGCCCTACTGCTGGACTATACACAAATAAAAAGTGTTGTGCTTTGTTTTTATAGGTCACTGTAGAAACTCCTCATTAAATCATTCCGGCGTTGACTTCTATACATACGGCACTACCAAATGTTGCAGTGCTTATTCCTGAAACTCATTACATCAGCAGAAGCATTTCTGCTTTCAGTGTGGATCTCCCCCCCCCTCCCCCTGCATTCAGTGTTTTGGGGAGATTGTCCAATCCCCACAGCTGATTTGGGATGTGCACTGGGAAGGGGGAGGGGAACTCAATTGCTCTAGCAGGATTAGTAGTGCTGGCTCCCGCTAGGTGAACCATTTAGTTGAATCCAGCCCATAGACTGCAAAAAGCAAAAATAATGCAGAGTGAGTAACCAGAATACAGTGGAACCTCAGTTCCTGAATGCCTCCAATGTCCTACATTTAGGTTCTCGAATGCCAAAAACCCGGAAGTAAATGCTTTCTAACGTTTAGTAAATGTTTTCTAACTTTTTTGGAACTCAAACGTGTGATGCGGCTTCTGCTGAGTGCAAGAAGTTCTTGCAACCAATGGGAAGCCGTGCCTCGGTTTTTGAACGTTTCAGAAGCTGAACGGGCTTCCGGAATGGATTTCGTTTGAGAACGGAGGTTTCACTGGACAAGCAATAACAGCTGAAATAAAGTCAAGCCCTTTGACTTAAGCCAGTTTGGAGAGCTTAGCTCTCATTCTAGTGTTGGCTAGTGAAAGACCAGGCACCTCTTTTGGATATTTCTGCACCAACCAAAATGAGAGAGGCATGCCTGGAGATTATTCTCTCTGGCTTGAAAGCATTCTAGGGGAAGCATGACTGTTGTGAACTTGAACCTTCTGTCAGTACATCTCTGGTAAAAGAAAACAGTGTGATATCATCACAGAGTTTCCGTGTGGCACATTATTGATGACCAGAAGAGGAAAACTGTGTAACAAGAGTGGGGAACCTTTTTTTAAATTCATGGATCAGCCTCATGGGCCACATTTGATAGGTGCTGAGAAGAAGAGTGTGTAGCCAAAGTGAGGAGCCTTTGACTCTGCCCCCATACTCATCAGTTCTCAACCAGGGGTTAAATCCCTGCTAAACCCAGTGTCAGGATGCTGTCAGCAGCTCCTGGCCAGTTGCCCAGGAAAGTATAAAGACAAGGAAAAGTTTCTTACCATCCTTTTTTATTTCAATATTACAGAGAGAGGCTATACAACCCTGCCTCTTGGGTAATGGCATTGTCCTGAGTGAATCTCCACCCTGGTCTCTCCCACTTCCTCATTCATCACTTCTATGGGTGCTGCTAAGCGCCCTTTGTCTTTGAGCTCTTTGGTCTCCTAGCTCTAAGGCTCACCAGGTTCTGGGAGACAAAGTGTCTGGAATGCTTTCTAATGATGTGTCAGCCAGGTAGCCAGGTGTTGCTCTGGTTCTCCCATGATTTCCCAACTTTCCGCCTCATCTGCCTCTGAGCTGCGACCTGCCTCAACCTGCTGTTGTAAATCTATACTATCTTCCTTGTCCTCCTCCCTGGAAGGATCAGGAAGGGGAGGCAGTCTCCACCACTCCTCCTCTGTTCAGTCCCTGACACCCAGGCACCTGCAGCCAATACAGAACTGAACCCACCCACCCTCCTCCTGCCACCAAAAAGTGATGCCAGCTGATGGACAGGTGGGTGTGGTTTAGAGTAAATACAGTGGTACCTCAGGTTAAGTACTTAATTCGTTCTGGAGGTCCGTTCTTAACCTGAAACTGTTCTTAACCTGAAGCACCACTTTAGCTAATGGGGACTCCTGCTGCTGCTGCGCCGCTGGAGCACGATTTCTGTTCTCATCCTGAAGCAAAGCTCTTAACCCGAGGTACTATTTCTGGGTTAGTGGAGTCTGTAACCTGAAGCGTATGTAACCTGAGGTACCACTGTAGCCATATTAAACCCTCTGGCAGTATAATATTGGGCCATGTGCCAGAAAGCCCCCACATACGCTGAGCAAAATGAAATCACATGATGTGTCTTTTTTTTGAATTTGACAGCTCAATCCTCTTCTGATAGTAGCAGGGACTGCATCAGCCTTTATATGCAGGGATTTGGCAAGCACCGTCCACCCACACATGGAAGATTTTGGGGCCAGACAATGGAAGGGGCAAGGCAGGGGGCACCCACCCACCCTGCAAATTCTAAGTAGGCACTCTTAAACCACTGCCCAAGAGTGCAATGGTGCCAGAAAGGTATACTTTCTTCAGTGCCATCATGCAAGTGCAATGATGTGTGCTTATCTGGGCTTGGTCATACTTGCTATAAGACTTCTGCCATTTGCACTCCAGCCATCCTCCAGCCTGTTTCATTGCCCACAGCTCTCTGGAAAAGCAAGGAGCCCAACAGGGTCTCCTGTGCTAGGGAGTGTGTTTTGCAGCAATTGTATTGATGTCCCTATTTGTGCCAGCATTCTAGTCATGCCCCTAGAAAATCCCCCAAAGCATGCAAGACTGCATCACATTCCATAAGTCTCCATGGACAGATCATGGAGGTCTCCCACCCCATGGGATAAAAGGCATAGTCAATCCCAATTCTGCAGGAGATACCGGCCTAAAGGCCTGACCTACAACGTGTTTGGAGTCCATGATGTATTGAAACAGCCCCATGGTTATTGTGGTGGCCTTGAAGTCCTCCGCTGCTCTTGACTAGGTAGCATCAGTGTGGGTGTTGAAGTTCACCAGAACAAGTGCTTTTTTATGGTAAATGTGGTTATTATTCAGCATCAACTTCGACAAATTTCGTTTCACATGGTATCCACAACTCAACACTGGTGAGGTGCACTTAAATCCATTGGACCAATGAAGTTAAGCAGACTTCATTCATTTGGATTGTGCCTCACAATTAAAAAAAAAAAATCTGCTTTCTAAAAACCTTTTCAACTAGCCACAAAAGCCGTACTTTGTAAAAGCAGCATGCATGCCATGCTGCTATTAAACATATGGTCATAAAAGGTAAAGGTAAAGAGACCCCTGACCATTAGGTACAGTTGTGACCAACTCTGGGGTTGCAGCGCTCATCTCCTTTATTGGCCGAGGGAGCCGGCATACGGCTTCCAGATCATGTGGCCAGCATGACTAAGCCGCTTCTGGCGTACCAGAGCAGCGCACAGACACCGTTTACCTTCCCACCGGAGCAGTACCTATTTATGTACTTGCACTTTGATGTGCTTTCGAACTGCTAGGTTGGCAGGAGCATGGACCGAGCAACGGGAGGGAGCTCACCCCGTTGCGGGGATTCGAACCGCCGACCTTCTGATTGGCAAGTCTTAGGCTCTGTGGTTTAACCCACAGCTCCACCCACGTCCCAAAACATATGGTCATAGTTAACATCAATTCCCTATACCGCCCCCCCCAAGCATTTTCATTTTCTGATTTCTTCACAGCAAGCTGCTCTTAGAGGTGCAAGAACAAAGCTGGCAGAATCATTCTGGTCAACAACTAATGAGTGGACTTTACCCTTTTGGTTTACTGTCAGAATTGCAACACTCACAGACCTTTTGCAAATAATCTTAATTGTCTTAAAAATTCAACTGTGTCAGGCATTTCTGTAATTCTTCCTCTTGACAGGTTGCGCTGTGAGACACAAACAAGCAGACAAACAAAGCAGCATGAAATAAACTATGATAACAGAGCAAAATAAAATAACTGTTGAAACCAAAGACAGAGAAATATTTTGTTGCTGCCAGGATTGCATCAGAGAACTCATGGGTCGTGTGTAAATAAACTGAGTTGGGTTAAAAAGTACCTTGCACATTCCCCTAATTCTTGATCTTCTCAAATTGGTTTATCAAACACAAAAAGCATGTTAAAAACATGGCAAAGGGCTAAAGAAAATAATTGGAGGTTCCAAAGAGAGGAAAAAGATATTTGCAGATCATTGGAATATGTTGACAGATGAAAGTGAAGTTTTTGTGGTACTGAGCATCGCAAGCTTCCTGAAATAATATGAAGAGCTGGCTAGTCTTTCTTATTCCATTTCTTCTTCTGACATCTTGTCCTTCCCTAAATGGTAAGTTGTGTAGGCGGCTGATAATTTCTTTTATCAGGGAAGTTGGATGTTGCCAGATTCCTTATGGGTTGGATCTAACTCGATTGTACTTGGGGCCCAATGAAATCAGTGTGAGAAAAATAGAGGTTATTAACTTAAGTCCCTAACAACTTAAATCCTTTACTAACCTAAGTCATTATCAACTAAAATACTACTAACCTATAACCTATAACACAATCCTATACATATCCACTCAGAAAGCCCCAGCAGGACTTAGTCCTGGGAAAATGTGCACAGGATTGTGGCATTAGTGTGGGACCAACACTTAAAAAAACAAGTTAGTTTCACCAGAATGGTAGAACTAAAACTTCAGGTAGGAATAGAGATGGGAAGGAAGGCCTGGAAAAAAAACTGGAAAAAATGGGGGGAGGGACAGGTTTCCCCCCGGTTTTTTCTGAAGCCGTTTTCCCCCGGAAAAATTGAATTTTATTTTTTTTTATATAGTTTGAATATTCCACACACTATTTTTTTTTCTTCAAATTTTTCCTGGGGGAAAAAAGGCTTTGGAAAAAACCCGAAAAAACCTGTTCCCTCCCCCCCAATTTTTCCAATTTTTCCCAGGCCTTCCAGCACCCACACTTTGGAGCTCCTTGCTGATTGACACCAGGCAGCTGCTCTCACTACTCTTCCTGGCAACTGCTCAAAACATTTTCGTTAGGGCCAGCCCATCTGAACATGTAGAAGCTGCATGCAATTTACTTCCTTTTAACCACTGCTGACTTTAATCATCGATTGCAGCGGTTCTCTCTTTTTTTTTTTTTAAAGATTTTTATTAAAGTTTCAAAGATTTTATAAAAACAAGACAAAACAATAATACAAACAGACAAAAAAACAAAAACAAGTATAGTTTCAATCCCCTATTTTCTTGTAACTTATTTCCCCGACTTCCTCATACCTCCCCTTTCTGTATTCCAATTTCCAATTATTAATTCAGCAAATCCTCTCCCTTATTTTCCATTTAAACTTTTAACCTTTCTTTTCCTTTTACTTAATCATTACAGCTAGAAACCACATAATTTCTAAACCAACGTCATTCTAGCATTCAATAATTTTGCAATGTTTCCTAAGATAGTCCTTAAATTTCTTCCAATCTTCTTCCGCTGTCTCTGATTGCAGCGGTTCTCAACCTGGGGGGGTCCCCAGATGTTGTTGGACTACAACTCCCATCATCCCTGAGCTCTGGCCTTGCTACCTAGGTGTGATGGGAGTTGTAGTTCAACAACATCTGGGGACCCACCGGCTGAGAAAGGCTGATCTATTGAATACTCTTAAATGCCTGCTTTTAACTGTGTTTTATCAATCATTTTAATATTCTGTTGTATATTTTTGTAAACTGCTTAGAAAGCTCTCTTACCACCATGTGGTTTATAATATATAATAACAAATTCAATTAAACACACACACACACACTCCTTTTCCTTTCAAACAGAGTTTGAGCCTTAGTGCAACATACTATTCAGTAACTGGATGTTGGTTACTTCTGGGCCTGACACACACACAAAATTGCATTATGCTTTGCCCTGACTATCCTCAAGCAGATATGGAAAGGCCTGGAGGGCGGGGACAGAAAAATTGGGGGGAAACAGGTTTTCCTCTGTTTTTTTCCAAAGCTGTTTTTTAGAAATCCATGAGAAAAATTACAAAGAGGAAGAGCAAGAAGAAATAGAAAACGATAGCAGTAGTTCAGAAAATGAGATAGAATAAACCACATGTATATGTTGTGTCTTCTCTCTCCTTTTAAAGCACTACTCAAAGGGTAGACCTTCTATGGAGCTTAAATATTGAAGTGGAACTTACTGTAATTTTCTTTGCTGTTGGTGCTAAGGGGCAAATCTGATTATTTTTTATGTTGATGGTTTCTTGCTTTTTTTGTTGCTTTTGAGGGAAAGGGGGTGGTTACATGTTTTATTGCAAGCATAATACAGTGGTACCTTGGGTTACATACGCTTCAGGTTACAGACTCCGCTAACCCAGAAATAGTGCTTCAGGTTAAGAACTTTGCTTCAGGATGAGAACAGAAATCGTGCTCCGGCGGCGCGGCAGCAGCAGGAGGCCCCATTAGCTAAAGTGCTGCTTCAGGTTAAGAACAGTTTCAGGTTAAGAACGGACCTCCGGAACGAATTAAGTACTTAACCTGAGGTACCACTGTACTTTTATCTACACCAAGGGTCAGCAAAGTTCACTGCTGTGGAGCCCCCTCTGTGGGCCAGATTGCAGGCATATGTGAGCGCGCCTGCCCACGATTTCCGACATCTGCATCTGCGCAGATGTGATTTTCGGCATCTGCACATGAGCAGGTGTGATTTTCAGTGCCATGGAAGCAAGTCCCTGTGCTACACTGCGCTGCTTTAGCGCAGTGTGTGGGTACTCACCAAGCATGCGGCTCGGTTCGGGGGTGGTTCGGGGGCCGGTTAAATGACCCCTGTGGGCCGTTTGTGGCCCATGGGCCTTAGATTGCCTACCCCTGATCTACACTGTGTTTCACGCAATTTGTAAAACTACTCCACACTGAACTTTTTTTCAATTTTTCCAAAATTTCCATTTTTTTCCAGAAAAAAAGGGGGGAACGTTTTTTTCCGCATGGCTTCAAAATTTCCAGAAATTTTACATCTCTAGGTAGGAATCTGATTGAAACTGCACCCCCCCCTCCATTATGGCAGGGTTTCCCAAAATTGGGTCTTGAGCTGTTTTTGAACTACAATTCCCATCACTCCTGATTGGCACCACTAGCTAAGGATGTTGGGAGTTGTAGTCCAAAAACAGCTAGAGACCTGTTTTCTGCTTAAGTATCTGAGTTGTGGTGCAATGAATGGAGATTATGAAGTTATGAAGCCAACATTTTTATTGCATAATTCCAACTCAGTTCTTTTTCACTTCCTTCAAATTCTTTAAAATTTACAGGTCAAAGGGTGCCACCCATTGCTGATTTTACTGATGCTATTTTAATTGAAGACTGCCGACCACCACCAATAAGAGACCATGAAGAACTTGCAGACATATCAGACAAAAAGTCCTATTCACACGGGGATGAAGTAATTTACAATTGCCAGCCTGGGTATATAAAATTTGGGCGCATAAAATTGCGGTGTAACAATGGGAAATGGGTACAATCCACACCACATGTGCAATGCAGAAGTAAGTATAAACATAACTTTATAAAATTCACAAGCTATTGAAATATTTGAACAGTTTATTTTTTTTTCTCCTTGTGATAAGACTTGGGATGGCCCATTTTATTAAAAAAACAGCAACAACAAGGCAATACAAGGTTGCATTTCACTTTGTAGCCACTAACCCTTTCTCTGTTTGCTTTGGGTTTCATATGATTGGAGGTCTAAGACCACCAGAGTTGGTAAGGACAAGAATGTGCCCCAGTCTTGTGGATAAGGAGAGGGCTGGAGAGCTCTGCAAAACTTGCAAAGGATCAGCTGGAGGCACACTTGTCCAGGATCCCGTGACTGAACCATTAAGTGGCTCTCCCCATTTCCCCCCTTGTTTCCGGAGTTGCTTTGACTTAAAAAGAGAGCTGGGGACATAAATTACCAGGTAAGAGACACTTCCCTGGTCCTGAATAGGGTAACTGTGCCCCTGAAGGACCAGGTGCACAGTCATTTTGGACTCACAGCTGTCCAGGGAGGCGCAGGTTAATTCTGTGTCCAGGGCAGCTGTCTACCAGCTCCATCTGGTACGCAGGCTGAGACCCTATCTGCCCGCGGAATGTCTTGCCAGAGTGGTGCATGCTCTGGTTATCTCCCGCTTGGACTACTGCAATGTGCTCCATGTGGGGCTACCTTTGAAGGTGACCCGGAAACTGCAATTAATCCAGAATGCGGCAGCTAGACTGGTGACTGGGAGTGGCCGCCGGGACCACATAACACCGGTCTTGAGAGATCTGCATTGACTCCCAGTACGTTTCCGAGCACAATTCAAAATGTTGGTGCTGACCTTTAAAGCCCTAAACGGCCTCGGTCCTGTATACCTGAAGGAGCGTCTCCACCCCCATCATTCAGCCTGGACACTGAGATCCAGCGCCGAGGGCCTTCTGGCGGTTCCCTCATTGCGAGAAGTGATGTTACAGGGAACCAGACAGAGGGCCTTCTCGGTAGTGGCACCCACCCTGTGGAACACCCTCCCTTCAGATGTGAAGGAAATAAGCAGCTATCCTATTTTTAAAAGACATCTGAAGGCAGCCCTGTTTAGGGAAGTTTTTAATATTTAACGCTGTATTGTTTTTACCACTTGATTGGGAGCTACCCAGAGTGGCTGGGGAAACTCAGCCAGATGGGCAGGGTATAAATAATAAATTATTATTATTATTATTAATTATTATTATTATTATTATTATTATTATTATTATTCAGGGATGTTATGCAGCGGTTGGGCTGGAAAGGGGCTGGGAGATGCTCTAAGCATCTCACCATCACTACAGCTATCACTACAGCCAACATCATCTCCCTCATTAAGCTTTATAAAAGAAGGCATTTGATATGACAGCATCATGTTAAGACTTTCCCCACAAATCTGTCTATAAGAGGCACCCAGTGAATCAGAGCAGGGATGGGGAAAGTCTGAGCATGATAATGTCACATGTCTTCCTTTACTTCACGTTACTGGAAAGAAAGGAAGAGGAGATTCGAGGTTGCTCTTCTTAGCAACCTTCATACATTTCTCACAACATAGCATCGTTTTCAAGCACATTGTTATAGCCATATGTGTTATCTTGCTTTACACTTAATTTCCTTAATTTCCAGAAAGGCCTTGTGGACATCCTGGACACATCAAATTTGGCTCTTTAGAACTTGTTAATGGAGACGAATTTGTCTTTGGTGCTCGTGTCGTGTATCGGTGCAATGAAGGGTAAATATCCCCTCTGTTGGTGCAATGAAGGGTAAATATCCCCCACCCCTCTTATCTTCAGATATTTAGTCATGGTAGTATCTTTAGGACAGCATGCATATATATATATATGCATACAGAACCAGAGGCACACAGAACGCCATCTCCAATCAACCACACCAGACCCAAACCCAGACCCTCTCCACAGATAAATTACAGACACCATCCAGTAGCCAAACCATAGTGGCACCTCCGGATGCTGCACCCCCCTGTAATCCCTACACAGATCTGGCTGGCACAGGGCACAAAACCACAGCTCGCCCCTATACACGAAGCCAAGCCAGAGCACAACTAAGTGCAGTACAGCCATCTTCTCAGAAAAACTCTTCACAAGCTCAAGAGGTCAAGACACGAAAGCTTTAGCAACTAATCCACACCTAATGACCCTCCTAAGTGGTACTCAGAATATCACTCAAGAAATCACTCAAGATATCCCTCAAGTAATTAATGAACAAAAGAAGAAAAGGCACACTAACCTGGGAACTTCCTCTCTGCCCAGAACGTTGGAGGCTATACACCACACCCCCTCAACAGTATTTATAGGAACTCAAACACTGAGATCCTGCTCTGTTCCAGTAACAAGAAGCCGAAAGCACCAGCCTGAAGATGACGAGTGAGACCTCGTCGAAACGTCGCCTAGACACCCCAACTCTTACACGGGAAGACACCCGAAGACACCAAAACCTGCATATATAAAACCTGAGTCCTCACATAAGACCTTCCAGCTGACAAGAACCTACGAGAAACTAGAAATCCGAAGAGCCACCATCTTATGTGATCTCTTGTTCCTACGCAACTGCCGAGACAACAACTTAATTCCCACATGCTTCCAACTTAAATTCCACTCTAAAACCCCAGCTACCGAAAGGATCCTGAAACGAACTGAACTATCCCTAATCAGAAACGAACTACATAGGAAAAGATACCTACTAAACCAAACCAACAAAGATCTGCTCACTCTTCACCTCAAACTCTGTAACAAAATCCACCCTGCACTCTGGGACAAATGCAAACAACTAGCCGTTTGGAGAGCTGAAACTGAGTCCTCACATAAGACAGACACACACACCAACAAACTCCACAAACTAGAGAAACGCCAGAAGCCCAGCCACCCTCCACAACAACCCATGAAACAAACAGTACATAACATATCAGACAGGATCCTCACCTCAACTGAAACCAAAGTACTCTCCAAAGGTTTCAACTTTGCAGTCGCCCCGAGACGCATCCCCACGGAAAACATCATATGCGGAGTCGAAGCTAGCCTAACCAAAATCAACCCAGATGAAGCCAATAAAATCAGACTTGAAGTCACCAACATCCTCTGCTCCAGCAAACCACCCAGAAGCAATTTACACAAAGAAGAACAGAAAGCACTCACCAACCTGAGGAAAGACAACAACATAATCATTCTCCCAGCAGACAAAGGTAATGCCACTGTTGTGATGAACACATCGGACTACCAAGCAAAACTATCAAATCTACTCCAAGACCCTACCTACCAACCTATAAAAACAGATCCCACCACCTATCTGGAAAAAACCACCAAATCCAAAATAAAAGCCTCTCCTATCAGTGAAGAAATCCAGCTAAGAATCATCCCCAGAGAAAAATCATCCAGATGCCCCAAACTCTACGGTCTCCCCAAGATACACAAAGAAGGAACACCACTCAGACCAATAGTCAGCTCCATAGGCTCACCTCTACAAAATCTCGCTAAATTTCTCGCTAAGCAACTTCAGCCCTATGCAGAATCTATCGCTTCACACGTTACAAACTCCTTCCAGTTCATAGAAACAATAAAGAAGCAAAACCTACATCCCGATGACCTACTTGTGAGCTTCGATGTTGTATCTCTCTTCACACAAGTGCCCATTAATGAAGCCTTGACAGCCATTCAAAACAAATACAATCCCCCCGAATACATCCTGGACCTGACCAACCACTGCCTAACCAACACGTACTTCATCCACAATGGACAAAGATACAAACAGATAGAAGGAGCACCTATGGGATCACCCCTCTCACCGGTCATCGCAAATCTGTACATGGAACACTTTGAAACCAATGCTTTAGACAAGTCAGAACACAAACCCAAACTTTGGCTCAGATATGTTGACGACACCTTTGTAATTTGGCCACACGGGAAAGAAAAACTAGATAGCTTCCTCACACATCTCAACAGCCTACACCCCAAAATACAATTCACTATGGAAATAGAAGCCAACAACCAACTTCCCTTCCTTGACGTCCTAATCTACAAAAAACCTGATGGCTCCCTAGGACACACTATCTACCGGAAAAAAACACACACCAACCGCTACTTACATGCACAATCACACCACCACCCTGCACAAATAAACTCCGTAGCCAAGACTCTCATCTCCAGAACCAAACGCCTGACTGACAAAGACCACTTGACAACTGAGTTACAGAATCTCTCAAATGTGTTAATCGCCAACGGATACCAGCAAAACAAGGTCACGAAACTAATCCAAAAAGAAACACCCCCCAAAAACCAAGACACAGAAGAAAACAATGGCATGGCCCTCCTTCCTTATATCAAGGGCACTACAGATAAAATTAGCAAAATCCTCCATAAACACAATATCAAAACAGCCTTTTGCACCAACCAAAAAATAGCCAATATCCTCAGAAACCCCAAAGATAAAATCCAGTTAGAAAACCAAGGGGTCTATGAAATACCCTGCAAAGTCTGCCCAGCCACGTACATTGGACAAACAAACAGACGAATAAATGCACGTATCGCAGAACACAAGAATGCCGTCAAAAAAGAAGAAAAAACTTCCTCTCTTTACCAACACATGAAAGAAACAGGACACGAAATTAATTTTGCAGATTCCAAATTGCTCTTTAACATGGAACATCACCACAAGAGAATAATCATGGAAGCCATCGAGATAGAGAAACACCCTCACAACATGAACAAGCGTGACGACACGTCCCGCCTGCCAGACATCTGGAAATTAGCCCTCCCCACAAAAACCGACACCAGAACCAGAGGCACACAGAACGCCATCTCCAATCAACCACACCAGACCCAAACCCAGACCCTCTCCACAGATAAATTACAGACACCATCCAATAGCCAAACCATAGTGGCACCTCCGGATGCTGCACCCCCCTGCAATCCCTACACAGATCTGGCTGGCACAGGGCACAAAACCACAGCTCGCCCCTATACACGAAGCCAAGCCAGAGCACAACTAAGTGCAGTACAGCCATCTTCTCAGAAAAACTCTTCACAAGCTCAAGAGGTCAAGACACGAAAGCTTTAGCAACTAATCCACACCTAATGACCCTCCTAAGTGGTACTCAGAATATCACTCAAGAAATCTCTCAAGATATCCCTCAAGTAATTAATGAACAAAAGAAGAAAAGGCACACTAACCTGGGAACTTCCTCTCTGCCCAGAACGTTGGAGGCTATACACCACACCCCCTCAACAGTATTTATAGGAACTCAAACACTGAGATCCTGCTCTGTTCCAGTAACAAGAAGCCGAAAGCACCAGCCTGAAGATGACGAGTGAGACCTCGTCGAAACGTCGCCTAGACACCCCAACTCTTACACGGGAAGACACCCGAAGACACCAAAACCTGCATATATATATATATATATATATATATATATATGCATATATAAAGGGATGTGGGTGGCATTGTGGTGGAAACCACTGAGCCTCTTGGGCTTGCTGATCAGAAAGTCAGCAGTTCAAATCCCCATGATGGGGTGAGCTCCTGTTGCTCTGTTCCAGCTCCTGCCAACCTAGCAGTTTGAAAGCAAAACAGTGCAAGTAGATAAATAGGTACCGCTGTGGCAGGAAGGTAAACAGTGTTTCCTGGTTTCCATCACAGTGTCCCGTTGTGCCCAAAGCAGTTTAGTTATTGTGGGCACATGACCCAGATAATTGTCTGTGGACAAACACCAGCTCTCTCAGCCTGAAAGCGAGATGAGTGCTGCAACCCCATAGTCACCTTTGACTGGACCTAACCGTCCAGGGGTCCTTTACTTTTATTTTTTGACTATATGTGCATATATACAATGTATATAATGTATATAATGCAAGTACCCAAGTGCACACAGTGGTACCTCGGGTTACATACGTTTCAGGTTACATATGCTTCAGGTTACAGACTCCGCTAACCCAGAAATAGTACCTCAGGTTAAGAACTTTGCTTCAGGATGGGAACAGAAATCGTGCTCCGGAGGCGCAGCGGCAGCAGGAGGCCCCATTAACTAAAGTGGTGCTTTAGGTTAAGAACAGTTTCAGCTTTAGAATGGACCTCTGGAATGAATTAAGTACTTAACCCGAGGTACCACTGTATGTTATGAGGGATCATAAGGTGTCCCCTCTGCCATTTATGTTGCCCTAAAACCAATGCTAAGCAAACTCCTGCCAGCTCCCAGTGCTCAGACACATTCTGACCTGCTTGTCCACCTTCCCTCCTCTTAAGGCTTGGTAATCCTGCCTGTGATGGATACTGGGGAGGAAGATTTGTTCAAGGGCTCCTGCAATCCCCAGGGTCTAGCCATATTGTGGTGCTAATCTGGTTATAATGACCAAAGGGACGAGGAGAGAGAGAAATCTCTTCTACCCTATTTGCTTTCTTTCTGCAAAAACTCCTAGCCTTAATAACAAGGTGAGCAAGGAAGGAGTGTGTTTGTATATTGGAAGGAGTTGGGGCTTCCTCTCCCTGATTCTCAGTTTTCAACATTCAGCCAGTGTGGGGGAACTGAGGATTTGAATACTCACCTCGCTTTAGTGACCAGCTCCCCTGAATCCGTTCAGTTTGAGTCTGAGCTAACCTGTGGTGAACACTCATGCCATCTCTAGGGGAAAAAACAACCTAGAAAATAACCCTGCTATTCTAGAAGTATTTGTTTGAGTCTCAGTGTGTTTCAGCGTTATTCCAAAGCTGCTCCTGTCATGCAATTATTTGGTTTTAAAATGTTTCGGTTTCATTTTTTATAAAAAAAAACTTGCAGGTTTCAGATGCTCAGTCCTACAGACTTCCGTGATTGTCGTGCAGATGGATGGAGCAATGAGGTCCCTCGTTGTGAAGGTAAGCGGACCTCTACAGATCTTGACTGAGACTCAAAGTACTGCAGAATTGCTTGAGTAAAAACTAGGTGTCTCCTCACAGTTTTCTCCTGCCCATTCCTCTCTTTTGTTCTCGCAGCAACTGCTGCCCCCATATCCCTGAAAAGCTCCTCCTGAAGGCCAGAGAAACCACAGAGCAGCTTTTCAAGATACTGCAGTTGAACGCTTAGCAACTCTTTGTGTTTGTCTGAATGTGCTTTCAACATGGGCACAGGCACTAAATCTGAGCCTTTGCCCTTTGCAGTGAGTGGAACATTCTGGTTTGATTTTTTTGGGCTTACATTTTTATTTTATCTTTTCCAAAGCAAAGAACTGTGCCTATGTCCAAATAGAGAATGGATTCCTAGCTAGCAAGTATGAACACTCTAAAAACAACTATTTTCCAAGCAACATTGGACAAGTGATTTCCTACAGTTGCCATCCTGGTTTCCTGACCCCAAATAAAGAAGAATGGCCTAGAATTACATGCACCAAATTTGGATGGAATCCAGAACCGAAATGCCTCAGTAAGTAGATGTTTCTTGCATTCTCCTCTTGGCGCAGAAACAGAAATATAAGTCTAATAGAAAAATTAACTGTGGAGGGCTTGTGAGACTGGTAAGAATATATAAAGCACAGTCAGATGCTACAGACACAACTTCGATCTTTTATTGTGTTTCCAGTGATCTTTTATTGTGCTCTGTGATTAAAGACACCATGTGTCAGAGCTGCTTAGATCCTAGCTCACAGAGGATCACGCTAGCCAGCGGTCATTAAGTAAAAGTCTTTATTGAGTTACAGTTTCCATTCTCAAGCTGCTGCGTGCAACTCTACGTCTAATGGCTAGATCGGCGAAGCTCCGTCTGAGTCTCCGCCCCTTGTGCACCAACTTAATATCCTAGCCCTGCTCCACCTTTTCCGCCTGACTGTTCTCCTCTGGGTCCCTCTGCCCCCCGGGGTCTCTTCCTTCCGGGATTCTTCTGACGCCGACCCCCCGGAACTCCCTGTCTCCTTGCGCCGGGCTTTAGGACCTGGCTCCCTTTCCTGGCTGCCTACTGCGTCACTTTCCTGTGCATTTGAACTTGGCGCGCGCGCCCAACCTTCCACTTTCCGTCTGACCGTTTCTTCGCTCCCCGATGGAGGTGTGGCCACTCCTGACTCGTGCCCTCCCCCCTGTTGCGAGCTGCCAGCGCTTGATCTCTGGCGCTCTTCCTCTTCCCTGCTCTCTGGCTGTGACGCTGGTCCCGATTTCCAACTGCGCTCCGCTGAGTCCCCTCTGGCTCTATCTTGCTGGGGTGTCCCCCTAGGCTCCCCCCTTGCCCTGGCCACTGGTGCTCCTTTCTGTGAATCTTCTGATTCACTGGAAAGACTCGGAGATCTCGGGTCGTCGTCATCACTCATCTTTTCTTCTGCCTCCTCCCCCTCGCTCTCTGTTTCCTCCCTTGCCCTTGCCTCTGCTCCTGAACCCCTGACACCATGTAAAGCAACATCCATCATTGCTAGAGAGCTGTTACTGAAAATATTGCATCTATAGATAGTAATTGACACCAAGGAAGTTATCCCTGATAAAACTTAATCTTTCTCATATATTTTGGAGAGGGTGTGGCACGGTTGGTGCATACCTCCACATGAGATGGGGTTGCACCAGGTACAAGTATTTTAAAAGCTGGTATGACGTGAGATTAATGAAATTACTGGTCAATAATGTATGTTTTCTGAGTTTTTCATTAGCAGCCAGCAACTGGCTGACTTGTAGCATTTCTGGCTTTGTGTGCATGCTAGGAATAGTGTGCATGCATAATGGGTTACAGGGGGTTCTGCCACTGCAACCATTCTTCCTCCAGGAAAAATCTGATTGGTCAGGGTTCTGTTGCTACTTACAACACTAAAACCATTGGTTTGTTGTTGTTTTCTTTAAAAAATTCTAATAGAAAAAACTGAAAATGCTAGGAAAATGGGAGAACTAAGAACCAACTATCATGTAGGAATTGTGAACCCTTGCCCTGTAATTATTTCATTTCATTAAAAACAGATCAAAGAGAAAATGGTGCTGTTAATCTTAACTTTGATGGAAGCCCAGAACTTTCAGCAAAAGGAGGGGCTACTGAGGGAGGACTGCCTTTTAAAATAACTTAACAAAAGAAAATATTGAAATAAAAGCCCCCTGCATGCTAATCAGACTTACAGACCTGTTAAAACAAGATTGGGAGTCACATACCGGCGATTGATTGACCAAAAAGATGAGGATAGCTAATCAGAATTAGGAAACTGGAAATCAACAAGCAAGAAAGCAGAAGACAAACAAAAGACATTATCTCCTTTAATCCAGGACATGGGGAGTCCCACCTTTGAAATTATTTGAATTTGGAATACATTTAAAAAATGTAATCAAATTTTTCACTAGGATGGAGTGGTAAAACTACCCATCCTGTATTTTTGTTACTATCCGTCCTTCTTCATCCACCCCTTTTTGTGTAAACCTCAGAAAGGCACCATACTGTAGTAGCCTAGAAAAGTTATCCGTGTGGGCACCAGACAAGCTTCCTTGGGGAAAGCATTCCAGAGACAGGGCCCCATCACTGACAAAGCTGTCTTAACTACTCTTTTTGCCTCTAGAGCAATGTGACCCTTCAATACCCTTTGCACATGGTAGATTCATTTTCCTAAATCAGCAGACCTTCAGAGAGGGTGAAGAAATTTCATTTTCTTGTGATGAGGGCGATGATACTCCAAATCCAGGAGGAACAGCCACGTGCACAAAAAATGGCTGGTCACCTGCTCCACGTTGCGACACGAAAAGTGAGTGTTATTCGCGGAATCTTATCTGAGAATATAGAACCCGAGGAACTGTTCTGCTGTAAACAGCAGGTTACATGGTTTTCTTTGACTTCTTAAAGCTTAAACTGTGTGTGTTTACAAATCCCATGTGTGGCAGAGGAAAGGAGGCATTTGCAGCAGACACCCCTTCTATATCCTCTCCACAGCGTAAAACAACCACTAGCACTCTGGGTATGCACCACACTTGTGGTGGATTGAGCTGGACTTGGGAGAATTTGCAGCTCTTTAGAACAGGCATAGGCAAACTCGGTCCTCTAGATTTTTTTTGGCCTACAACTCCCATGATCCCTAGCTAACAGGACCAGTGATCAGGCATGATGGGAATTGTAGTCCAAAACATCTGGAGGGCCGAGTTTGCCTATGCCTGCTTTAGAATCTCTCTACCCCTCTTGACATGTTTGTTGCTGCTACCACTAGCCCAGAGAAGGAAGTGTAGAAAAGTGTAGTTGGTTGCCCTTTGTCTTGGGCCCAGCTCCAGAGTACCTCGGGTTACATACGCTTCAGGTTACATACGCTTCAGGTTACAGACTCCGCTAACCCAGAAATAGTGCTTCAGGTTAAGAATTTTGCTTCAGGATGAGAACAGAAATCGTGCTCTGGCGGTGCGGCGGCAGCAGGAGGCCCCATTAGCTAAAGTGGTGCCCGTTCTTAACCTGAAACTGTTCTTAACCTGAAGCACCACTTTAGCTAATGGGGCCTCCTGCTGCCGCCACGCCGCCGGAGCACGATTTCTGTTCCCATCCTGAAGCAAAGTTCTTAACCCGAGGTACTATTTCTGGGTTAGAGGAGTATGTAACCTGAAGTGTATGTAACCTGAGGTACCACTGTAAAAGTCTTCAGTAGGTCAAGTCTTCAGTAGAGGTCCACCCCATCCAATATTTAGGTCAACCCTCTCTGACCTCAACTGGGAGCTCCATAAAAGTGTGCCCACAAAACTGCACACACTGTTCCTGTGGTGGACTCTGAGCCATGGTGGACCACAGCCAGTGAATCTATAGAAGACCTCTGTGATTGGGCAAACATAGAATGAATCAGGCAGTTCTTAAGCTATCCTGGGCCCAAGTTGCTAAAGGCCTTTTAAATTAATACAAGAATAGTTGCAACACAAGTGGCAGAAGGATGGTTTTTAAGGATCTAGGAAACAATGGTCAAAATCCAGGAAGCTCCCAGGGTTCAGAGAAAAAGGGGCTTTGCAGTCTCGTAGCTGGTGCAGTCAAGCACTGAAACCTCCCAGCTCACCAATCTATAGGGTTTCCAAGGGTTGTTATCCTGTCTCTATTTGCTGTCTTCTTAGCCAGCATGTCCTTGTTATTTGTAATTTATGAGGAGGCCAGTAAAGCTTTTCTCCTTAGAAGTCTTATGGGTTTAAATGTAAATGCTGTGATTTGCATCCCTATATTGGGAGGTGGAGTGGGGTTAAATTTAATCCTTCTCTTCCCACACTATATTACAATGTAGGAGCCAACCTGGGCAGCAGTGTTTAAAAAGGGGAGGTTGGGTATGTGTGTATAGACAACATGACCACATCTGGTTACACTGTGTAAATCAATAAAATGTGCTGACATTAATGCTGATGAATTGTACCAAACCTCTTGAAGAGCAATTTTATATGCAGAGTGGATAGGCAGCACTGCCTGAGCACCAACTGAAAAGGACCTCAGCAAAAACTGGATGGCCAGTCCTCAAGACAGAGTGATGGATTTGCTCTAGCAAAACCATTCTAATAATTTGATGTTGACACCTTCTTTTCTTTCATATAACATCTCATTCCATTTCAAATGACACGATACAGTGGTGCCTCGGTTTCTGAGTGTCTCAGAAGCTGAACGTTTCGGTTTTTGAATGCCGAAAACCCAGAAGTAAATGCTTCCATTTTCAAATGCGCCTCAGAGGTCGAACGGCTTCTGCTGTGGGTCGCCCCTCCTCAATTTTCTCCATTGAAATTGCAGACCCCCTCTGCAAGACCCTTTGTGCCTTGGTTTTCTAACGTTTTGGAAGCCAAAAGGTCTTCCAGAACGGATTACATTCGAAAACCGAGGTACCACTGTACATACATTTTAATAGCAGCCCAGAGATGAATAACCAGCTCCAAGTCTCTCTCCAGTACATTAGTTTCAAGCTAACATAGTAAAATAAGGTGCTAAAAATAATAATAGCTGCGTTTAGTTATATTAATCTCTTTTCCTCGACATTTCGCCCAGCAGTATGTGAAGGTCTCCTGTTGGAGCATGGGGATATTCAGCCAAGAAAAGACCAGTATCAACCCAACGACGTTTTGCAATTTTTCTGTCATGAAGGATTCACAATAGTTGGTCCTGCTTCTGCCCAGTGTTATCCCTTTGGCTGGTCTCCACTGCCTCCCCGCTGTAAAGGTACCTATTTCTCCACAGACTACTAAAGGAAGTTACCGTATTTTTCGCACCATAGGGCGCACCGGACCATAGGGCGCACCCAGTTTTTAGGGGGGGAAATCAAGGGAAAAAATATTTCCCCCCCCAGCCCCAAAGAGCAGCGTATAGGCTGCACACAACCTCTCCCTGCCGGAGGTGTTGCGTGCGGCTATGGCACAAGCCAAAGCAGCGAGCGGGATGGATCCCGCTCACTGTTTTGGCTTCCTCTTTAGCCCCGCGCAACCTCTCCTTGCCAGGAGATGCTGCGCAGGGCTAAAGAATCCATAGCCCCGTTCAGCCTCTCCTTGCCCGAGGGGTTGCGCGCAGCTATGGAAGAAGCCAAGGCAGTGAGCAGGATGGATCCCGCTTGCTGTTTTGGCTTCCCCTTTAGCCCCGTGCAGCCTCTCCTTGCTGGGAGACGCTGCACAGGGCTTTCCTGGCTTTACTGGGAGGTGGGGGGATTCCCTCACCTCTCGCAAAAACCCGCAGAAGCCGCGCAACCCCTTTAAAGAGATCGCGGCTTCTCCTGGCTTTTCTGGGAGGTGGGAGAAGGGACTGATGCAGCCAGTCAGTCCCTTCTCCCTCCTGTGGAAAAGCCCGCAAGAGCGCACGGAGCTTGTGTGCGGCTCTTGGGGGCTTTCCCCGCCTGCCTCCCCCCTGCATTCGCTCCATAGGACGCACACACATTTTCCCTTTCTTTTTAGGAGGGAAAAACTGCGTCCTATGGTGCGAAAAATACGGTACGTCACAAATGTGCTTTGTGTTCTTATAAGTATGCTTACCTTATTTGGTCAGGCAGGCTCCATTGTCCTGTGTTCTTTGTTAGTCATAGAGGAGGCAAAATGCTCATGCTAGGGCGGATAACTACAGTGTTTTCATTGTGGCCGTTTACCTCCATGTTTTGATAAATTTGTTTTCTTGTGTATTTTAATTTGTACTATTTTATCATTGGTTTTATAGTTGTAAACTACTTTGAAGCCACCTTACCAATTAAGCTGTATAAGTATAAATTAGTTATGATAAATAAATATTAATAACAATAATTTATTATGGTATGTGAAGAAGAGACCCTTCAGTTGATGACAATGAATTAGTAGGCCCATGAAAATGATGGAATTAGAACCCATAGTTTGGTGCTGGGTCCGTTCCGCCCAACTGTCTCACCCCTCCTAGCTGAAACTCAGGGAACTGAGCAGCTGCAGTGCCTGGAATAGTTGTGAAAACTGGGCATTAGGCTGTAATTCAATTTTAGATGTAAGCCATCTGGAGATCTTGGGATGCGGGTGGCGCTGTGGCTTAAACCACAGAGTCTAGGGCTTGCCGATCAGAAGGTCGGCGGTTCGAATCCCTGCAATGGGGTGAGCTCCCATTGCTCGGTCCCTGCTCCTGCCAACCTAACAGTTCGAAAGCACGTCCAAGTGCAAGTAGATAAATAGGTACCGCTCCGGTGGGAAGGTAAACGGCGTTTCCGTGCGCTGCTCTGGTTCACCAGAAGTGGCTTAGTCGTGCTGGCCACATGACCCGGAAGGTGTACGCCGGCTCCCTCGGCCAATAAAGTGAGATGAGTGCCGCAACCCCAGAGTTGGCCATGACTGGACCTAATGGTCAGGGGTCTCTTTACCTTTACCTATCTGGAGATCTTGGTAACAAGTGGCTAATAAATCTGTTGTTGTTGTTATTGTTGTTAGTGTAAATACCTGTCTGTAGTAAAGGTAAAGGACACCTGGATGGTTACAGTGGTGCCCCGCAAGACGAATGCCTCGCAAGACGAAAAACTCGCTATACGAAAGGGTTTTTCGTTTTTTGCGTTGCTCCGCTAGATGAATTTCCCTATGGGCTTGCTTCGCAAGACGAAAACGTCTTGCGCTTTTTTCTTAAAGCCGCTTGAAGAGGCACAGTTGCGACGGACCGTGCTTCGCAAGACGAAAAACATCGCAAGACGAAAAGACTCGCGGAACGAATTAATTTCGTCTTGCGAGGCACCACTGTAAGTCCAGTCAAAGGCAACTATGGGGTTATGGAGCTCATCTCACTTTCATGCTGAGGGAACCGCCGTTTGTCCACATACAGCTTTCCAGGTCATGTGGCCAGCAGGACTAAACCACTTCTGGTGCAACACTGTGATGGAAACCAGAATGCACAGAAACACCATTTACCTTCCCGCTTCAGTGGTACCTATTTATCTACTTGCACTGGCATGCTTTCAAACTGCTAGGTTGGCAGGAGCTGGGACAGAGCAACGGGAGCTCACTCCGTCGCGGGGATTCGAACCGTGACCTTTCCGATAAGTGGTTTAGACCACAGCGCCACCCGTGTCACCTGTGAATAGTGTTGTGCAAACCTTATTAGGTGAGGAATTATGTTTGCTTACTTCTAGAACAAGTCAACCACTGTAAGGCACCAGCCAACATTAGGAATGGCAGTATTGTTGATGATCTTCTTGAAGAATACCAGCATGGTGACCAAGTGGAATACGAATGTAACATCCAATTTGTGATGACTGGATCAAAGATAATAGAGTGTGTTGATGGAAAATGGACACCAGTACCTTCTTGTACATGTAAGCCATAGTTGCAATCCATATAAAATAAGTGTGTACACAGTGTACTCTGTGTGTGTAATCATTTTCCATGATTCTATGTATAGTGGTACCTCGCAAGACAAATGCCTCGCAAGACGAAAAACGCGCAAGACGAAAGTGTTTTCCATTTTTTGAGTCGTTCCGCAAGACGAATTTCCCTATGGGCTTGCTTCTCAAGACGAAATGTCTTGCGAGTTCTTGCGAGTTTGTTTCCTTTTTCTTTAAGCCGCTAAGCCGTTAATAGCCGCTAAGCCGTTAATAGCCGCTAAGCCGCTAAGCCGCTAATAGCCACTAAGCTGCTAAGCTGCTAATAGCTGTGCTTCGCAAGACGAAAAAACCGCAAGACGAAGAGACTCGCGGAACGGATTAATTTCGTCTTGCGAGGCACCACTGTAGTCCAATGATTCCTGTGTCCGAGAAAGTGGAAGAGAACATCTTAAATATTCTCTTCTGCTTTCTCTGCTCTGAAATTATCTTAAATGTTGTGTACAAGTTCCTTTCCCCAGCTTCAATAATACTAACATAAACATATCAACCGTGTTTAAAACAGCCAGATGTTTCTTACACCACATTAAGTAATTGCAATGGCATGTGGCAAATTAATTTCCAATGAAAAGATGAACCCTGAAAGTTTATATACTGACCCTGACACTGCCAGTGAACGCTTAGTGCCTGTTATATGAGTTAGGAACAGAGAGCTGTCCTTGACTTCTGAGAACAATGTATTTGCCACACTAAGATCCTTTTTCAGTTAATAAAGCTGCCTTCTGATCGGGGTCTAAACACAATCTGGAGTATTTTCTTTCACATTCCTTTATGCCTTTTGCAGTAGAGGAAAAGAAATGTGGTCCACCACCCAGTATTCCAAATGGACATGCAGCTGGAACAGTCAGAGAAGAATATATTCATGGTGAGGATGTGGAATATGAATGTGAAGAAAACTTTGTCATCGTTCAGACCAGCTTAGCCAGGTGTCTTCATGGACTTTGGGAATTACCTAGATGTGCAGGTAAGCAGAGCTCATAGTTTACTAAGCTGTGATTCTCACCCTAGTATCTATGGGGTTGCACTATTATGAAGTGTCCAAAACTCATACTTCTGTAGGGATGTCCCAAATTACTAAATTCATCTCATCTTGGTCTTGGTTGAGATAAATCCATACAATATCTAAGAAGCCCATACATTATTAATTTTTTTTGGTCAACTAAAGCAAAAATAACCTTCACAACAAAGTGGCCTGAAATGTGAGTGCACTTATTGTGGGATATTATTTTACTTTTGTGACTACGGAAGAGTAACAACATAATGTTCCTCCAAGCACATTCTATGTAGCCTTCAGCAAGTCATTGCATCTTAGCCTCAGTTTCCTGTCTGTAAAATTGAGAATAATTTTGATCTCTTTGCCACAAAGATTAATTTCCATAAATTCTGTATATATATAGAGAGAGAGACAGAGAGAGAGAGAGAGAGAACTTATCCAGTAACATTTTCAGGCTTATTAATTTATACAAATGTGTATGCCTTAGCTATTAAGCCACCTCACTTGAACAATATTTGAATTATTAGATTTTTCAACAAAATGTGCACGTCCAAAGATGCCTAAGAATGCAACTTTTGCATCAGCTGTTCCTCTGAAAAGTCAGTATGACAACAATGATGTCCTCAGCTACATCTGTGATTCCAGGCTTCGTGAAGCTAAATGCATCGAGGGAGAATGGTTACCCAAACCGGAATGCAAAGGTATGTTCTTTTTTCCATTGCTTTCTTAACTTAGGTAACTGACATAGCTGGTAGTCAAAAACCGAAGGCAAAATGCAAATACAATATACATTGGGGCATGTTGTAGCCTCAGAAAGGAGGTATTTCCATATTGAATTTTGTTTCCTTTTGAGGGGAGTGACATTTTCACCTGTTCACTTCTCCTGCCCCTACTCCTGACTGATGTACTCACGAGGGGAAATACTGAAGAATAACAGTTTGCAAATGCATTTGTAGGTTGGTCGTGCTTCTTTCGTAAAGCCAAGACAAAACTCGACAACAGAGGCTCGAAAGCAGCTGTAAAAACAAACCACCACCAACTGAAATCACAACATAGATTATTTTTATTCCTTCTTTGATATCTTAATTTGGGGACAGAATTGGCTCTCCTGGTGAGGCTTAAGCTGTCTGACAAATAGCCTCTAGACTGAAGCACTGCTGTTTGTTAAAAAGGATGGAGAGGGATGAGATGAGGAAGATGTTAGGTGTCAAGATGCTGTCAGCAGCTCCTGGCTGGCTGCCCAGGGAAGCATAAAGACAAAGAAAAGTTTCTTCCCATCCTTTTTTTATTTTCAGGCTCAGTATTACAGAGAGAGGCTATAGAACCCAGCCTCTTGAATAATGGCTTCCTGTCTAACAGCCCTTCCCTGAGTTGACTCTGAGAAGGGATTGGATCAGCTCCTCCGTCCTCCCTTTCTGACAAACTTCTTCCATCTTTGTTCCCTCCTGATTGAACCTCTCGAGAGCTTTGGCTGGGTTCCCGCCAGAGTGTAGTCGTTCTCTTAGCCAGCATTACAAAGGGGCAGAGGAGTTGGCTCTCTCCGCTGTTCATCCTGCATGAAAGTTAACCCTCTCCGTTGGGCAGGTTGGAGCAGGTGCAGGTCATTTGAAAACAGCCCAAGCAGGTTACAACAGGTCCGGGCTGGTTGGAACAGGTCTATGTCACTTGGAACCAGCCCAGACTGGTTGGAACCAGTTCATACTGGTTGGAACAGGTCCAAACTGGTTGGAATTAATTCACGATAACTGGAAGCAGTCCAAGCTGGTTGAAACCAGCCCAAACCAGATGGAAAAATTCCAGGCTGGTTCCAAATTGCCCAGACCAGTTTGAACTGGCCCAGACTGGTTGGAACTGGTCCAAGCTGGTTGGAACCAGTTCAGACCCGTTTGAATCAGTCCAAGCCCGTTTGAACCGGTCCAAGCTGGTTGGAACTGATTCAGACTGGTTGGAACTGATCCAAGCCGGTTTGAACCGCTCCAAGCCGGTTGGAACCAGTTCACACCGGTTGGAACTGGTCCAAGCCAGATTGAAACGGTCCAAGGTGCTTGGAATCAGTTCAGGCCAGTTTGAACCGATCCAAGCCGGTTGGGAACAGTTCAAGCCACTTGGAACCAGTTCATTCCGGTTGGAACCAGTTCAGACCGACCGGTTAGAACGAGCTCAGACCGGTCTGAACTGGCCCAAGCCAGTTTGAACTGGTCCAAGCCAGTTGGCACCGGTTCAGACCGGTTGGAACTGGTCCAAGCTGGTTTGAACCGGTCCAAGCTGGTTTGAAGTGGTCTAGCCTGGTGTGAACCAGTTGAAGTGGGTTGGAACCGGTCCAAGTGAGTTGGAACCAGTTCAGATCGGTTGGAACCAGTTCAGACCGGTTTGAACTGGTCCAAGCCGGTTGGAACCAGTTCAGACCATTTGAACCGATCCAAGCCAGTTGGAACCGGTGCAGACCAGTTGGAACCAGTTCAAGCTGGTTGGGACCAGTTCAGACCGGTTGGAAATGGTCCTAGCCAGTTTGAACAGGTTCAGACCAGTTTGAACCAGTCCAAGCTGATTTAAACTGGTCTAGTCTGGTTTCAACCGGTCCAAGCCCGTTGGAACCAGTTCAGACTGGAAGGAACCGGTTCAAGTGGGTTGGAACCAGTCCAAGCCTGTTGGAACCAGGTCAGACCGGTTAGAACTGGTCCAAACTGGTTGGGACCAGTTCAGACCGGTTTAACCAGTCCAAGCCTGTTGGAACCAGTTCAGACTGGTTGGAACCAGTCCAAGCCGGTTTGAACCGGTCCAAGCCAGTTGAAACCAGTCCAAGCTGGATCGAACTGGTCTAGTCTCGTTTGAACAGGTCGAAGCCGGTTGGAACCAGTTCTGACCGATTGGAACCGGTTCAGACCGGTTGGAACCAGTCCAAGCCGGATGGAACCAGTTCACACCGGTTTCAACCAGTGCAAGCTGGTTTGAACCAGTCCAAGCCGGTTGGAACCAGTTCAGACCGGATGGAACCGGTCCAAGCTGGTTGGAACCAGTTCAGATCGGTTTGAACTGGTCCAAGCCAATTTGAACCGGTCCAAGCTAGTTGAACCCGGTTCAGACTGGTTGGAACCGGTTCAACTTGGTTGGGACCAGTTCAGACCGGTTGGAACTGGTCCAAGTCGGTTTGAACCAGTCGAAACCGTTTTAAACCGGTTCAGGTGGGTTGGAACCGACCAAAGTCGGTTGGAACCAGGTCAGATTGGTTAGAACTGGTCCAAGCCGGTTTGAACCGGTCCAAGCTGGTTGGAACCGGTTCTTACCGGTTGGAACCGGTCCAAGCCGGATGGAAGTGGTTCGAACCGCTTTGAACCAGTCCAAGCCAGTTGGAACCGGTTCAGACCGGGTTGAACCAGTCAAAGCCAGTTTTAACCAGTCCAAGCTGGTTCAAGCTGGTCTAGTCTGGTTTAAACCGGTCCAAGCCTGTTGGATCCAGTTCAGACCGGATGGAACCGGTCCAAGCCGGTTGGAACCGGTCCAAGCTAGTTGAAACTGGTTCAGACTGGTTGGAACAGGTTCAAGTTGGTTGAGACCGGTTCAGACCGGTTCGAACCAGTTCAAGTTGGTTGGGACCGGTTCAGACCGGTTTGAACCAGTCAAAGCCAGTTTTAACCAGTTCAAGCTGGTTTGAACTGGTCTAGTCTGGTTTGAACCGGTCCAAGCCTGTTGGATCCAGTTCAGACCGGATGGACCCGGTCCAAGCCGGTTGGAACCAGTTCAGATCGGATTGAACCAGTCCAAGCTGGTCTGAAACAGTCCAAGCCGGTTGGAACCAGTTCTGACCAGTTGGAACCGGTTCAGACCGGTTGGAACCTGTCCAAGCCGGTTGGAACCAGTTCAAACCGGTTTGAACCGGTCCAAGCCAGTTTGAACTGGTCCAAGCCGGTTGGAACCAGTTCAGACCGGTTTGAACTGGTCCAAGCTGGTATGAAACGGTCCAAGCCTGTTGGATCCAGTTCAGACCGGATGGAACAGGTCCAAGCCAGTTGGAACCAGTTCAGATCGGTTTAAATTGGTCCAAGCCGGTTGGAATCAGTCCAAGCTAGTTGAAACTGGTTCAGACTGGTTGGAACCGGTCCAAGCCCGTTGGAACCGGTTCTGACCAGTTGGAACCTCTTCAAGTTGGTTGGAACCGGTCCAAGCTGGTTGGAACCGGTTCTTACCAGTTGGAACCGGTCCAAGCCGGATGGAAGTGGTTTGAACTGCTTTGAACCAGTCCAAGCCAGTTGGAACCGGTTCAGACCGGTTTGAACCGGTCAAAGCCAGTTTTAACCAGTCCAAGCTGGTTCAAAATGATCTAGTCTGGTTTGAACCGGTCCAAGCCTGTTGGATCCAGTTCAGACCGGATGGAACAGGTCCAAGCCGGTTGGAACCAGTTCAGATCGGTTTCAACCGGTCCAAGCCGGTTGGAACCGGTCCAAGCTAGTTGAAACTGGTTCAGACTGGTTGGAACAGGTTCAAGTTGGTTGGGACCGGTTCAGACTGGTTCGAACTAGTTCAAGTTGGTTGGGACCGGTTCAGACCGGTTTGAACCAGTCAAAGCCAGTTTTAACCAGTTCAAACTGGTTCGAACTGTCCTAGTCTGGTTTAAACCGGTCCAAGCCTGTTGGATCCAGTTCAGACTGGATGGACCCGGTCCAAGCCGGTTGAAACCAGTTCAGATCGGTCCAAGCCTGTTGGATCCAGTTCAGACTGGATCGACCCGGTCCAAGCCGGTTGGAACCAGTTCTGACCAGTTGGAACCGGTTCAGACCGGTTGGAACAGGTTGAAGTTGGTTGGGACCAGTTCAGACCAGTTGGAACTGGTCCAAGCCGGTTTGAACCAGTTCAGACTGGTTTGAACCTGTCAAAGACCGTTTGAACCGGTCCAAGCTGGTTCAAACTGGCCTAGTCTGGTTGGAACCAGTTCAAGCCGGTTGGAACCAGTTCAGATTGGTTGGAACTGGTTCAAGCTGGTTTGAACCGGCCCAAGCTGGTTTGAACTGGTCTAGGCCGGTTTGAACCAGTCTAGCTCAGTTTGTGCCGGTCCAAGCCGCTTGGAACAGGTCTAGGATTGTTTGAACTGGTCCAAGCCGGTTGAAACTGGTCCAAGCATTTGGAATCAGTTCAGATCGGTTCGAACTGGTCCAGGCCTGATTGAAACGATCCAAGCTGGTTGCAATCAGTTCAGACCGGTTGGAACTGGTTCAAGCCAGTTTGAACCGGTCCAAGCCGGTTGGGACAAGTTCCGACTGGTTAGAACCTGTCCAAGCCGGTTTGAACTGGTCTAGGCCAGTTTCAACCGGTCCAAGCTAGTTGAAACTGGTTCAGACTGGTTGGAACCGGTTCAAGTTGGTTGGGACTGGTTCAGACTGGTTCGAACCAGTTCAAGTTGGTTGGGACCGGTTCAGACCGGTTTGAACCAGTCAAAGCCAGTTTTAACCAGTTCAAGCTGGTTCGAACTGGTCTAGTCTGGTTTAAACCGGTCCAAGCCTGTTGGATCCAGTTCAGACTGGATGGACTCAGTCCAAGCCGGTTGGAACCAGTTCAGATCGTTCCAAGCCGGTTGGAACCAGTTCTGACCAGTTGGAACCGGTTCAGACCGGTTGGAACCTGTCCAAGCCGGTTGGAACCAGTTCAAACCGGTTTGAACCGGCCCAAGCCAGTTTGAACTGGTCCAAGCCAGTTGGAACCAGTTCAGACTGGTTTGAACTGGTCCAAGCTGGTATGAAACGGTCCAAGCCAGTTGAAAACGATTCAGACCGGTTGGAACCAGTTCAAGTTGGTTGGGACCAGTGCAGACCGGTTGGAACTGGTCCAAGCCAGTTGATACTGGTTCTTACCGGTTGGAACAGGTTCAAGTTGGTTGAGACCGGTTCAGACCTGTTCGAACCAGTTCAAGTTGGTTGGGACCGGTTCAGGCCGGTTTGAACCAGTCAAAGCCAGTTTTAACCAGTTCAAGCTGGTTTGAACTCGTCTAGTCTGGTTTGAACCGGTCCAAGCCTGTTGGATCCAGTTCAGACCGGATGGACCTGGTCCAAGCCGGTTGGAACCAGTTCAGATCGGATTGAACCAGTCCAAGCCGGTCTGAACCAGTCCTAGCCGGTTGGAACCAGTTCTGACCAGTTGGAACCGGTTCAGACTGGTTGGAACCTGTCCAAGCCGGTTGGAACCAGTTCAAACCGGTTTGAACCGGTCCAAGCCAGTTTGAACTGGTCCAAGCCGGTTGGAACCAGTTCAGACCGGTTTGAACTGGTCCAAGCTGGTATGAAATGGTCCAAGCCTGTTGGATCCAGTTCAGACCGGTTGGAACAGGTCCAAGCCAGTTGGAACCAGTTCAGATCGGTTTCAACCGGTCCAAGCCGGTTGGAATCAGTCCAAGCTAGTTGAAACTGGTTCAGACTGGTTGGAACCGGTCCAAGCCCGTTGGAACCGGTTCTGACCAGTTGGAACCTCTTCAAGTTGGTTGGAACCGGTCCAAGCTGGTTGGAACCGGTTCTTACCGGTTGGAACCAGTCCAAGCCGGATGGAAGTGGTTTGAACTGCTTTGAACCAGTCCAAGCCAGTTGGAACCGGTTCAGACCGGTTTGAACCGGTCAAAGCCAGTTTTAACCAGTCCAAGCTGGTTCAAAATGGTCTAGTCTGGTTTGAACCGGTCCAAGCCTGTTGGATCCAGTTCAGACCGGATGGAACAGGTCCAAGCCGGTTGGAACCAGTTCAGATCGGTTTCAACCGGTCCAAGCCGGTTGGAACCGGTCCAAGCTAGTTGAAACTGGTTCAGACTGGTTGGAACCAGTTCAGATCGGTCCAAGCAGGTTGGAACCAGTTCTGACCAGTTGGAACCGGTTCAGACCGGTTGGAACCTGTCCAAGCCGGTTGGAACCAGTTCAGACCGGTTTGAACCGGCCCAAGCCAGTTTGAACTGGTCCAAGCCAGTTGGAACCAGTTCAGACTGGTTTGAACTGGTCCAAGCTGGTATGAAACGGTCCAAGCCAGTTGAAAACGATTCAGACTGGTTGGAACCAGTTCAAGTTGGTTGGGACCAGTGCAGACCGGTTGGAACTGGTCCAAGCCAGTTGATACTGGTTCTTACCGGTTGGAACCAGTTCTGACCAGTTGGAACCATTTCAGACCTGTTGGAACCGATCCAAGCCGGCTGGAACCTGTTCAGACCGGTTGGAACCGGTCCAAGCCCGTTGGAACTGGTTCTTACCAGTTGGAACCGGTTCTTACCGGTTTGAACTGGTCCAAGCCGGTTGGAAGTGGTTCAAACCGGTTTGAACCAGTCCAAGCCGGTTTGAACTGGTCCAAGCCGTTTGGAACCTGTTCAGACCCGTTTGAACCGGTCCAAGCCAGTTGGATCCGGCTTAGACTGTTTGGAACCGGTTCAAGCTGGTTGGGACCAGTTCAGACCGGTTGGAACTGGTCTAGGCTGATTGGATCTGGTTCAGACCGGCTGGGACCAGTTCAGAACGGTTTCAACTGGTCCAAGCCGGTTGGAACCAGTTCAGATCACATTGGAACTGGTCTCTGCTGATTTGAACTGTTCTAGGCCGGTTTGTACCTGTCCAAGCCGTTTTGAACTGGTCTAGGCCAGTTTGTACCGGTCTAAGCCAGTTTGAACAGGTCCAAGTGGGTTGGAACTGGCCCAGGCAGGTTGGAGCAGGTCCAGGCCAGCTGGAGCAGGTGGTGGCCATTTGAAACCGTCCCAAGCTGGTTAGAACAGGTCCAGGCCAGTTGGAACAGGTCTATGTCACTTGGAACCAGCCCAGGCCGGTTGGAACCAGTTCAAACCAGTTGAAACAGGTCCAAGCTGGTTGGAACTAATCCACGCCATTTGGAATTGGTCGAAACCAGTTGGAACCCGCCCAAACCAGTTGGAAAAATTCCAGGCCAGTTCCAACTTGCCCAGACCAGTTTGAACTGGCCCAGACTGGTTGGAACTGGTCCAAGCCGGTTCAAACCAGTTCAGACTGCTTTGAACCGGTCCATGCCAGTTTGAGCAGGTCTAGGCCGGTCTGAACCCGTCCAGGCCAGTTGGAACCAGTTCAGATTGGTTGGAACTGTTCTAGGCCGGTTTAAACCAGTCTAGGCTGGTTTGAACAGGTACAAATGGGTTTGAACCAGCCCAGGCAGGTTGGAGCAGGTCCAGGTCATTTGGAGCAGGTCTATGTCCAGTTGGAAACAGCCCAACTGGTTCATACCAGCTGAAACATATCTGAGCTGGTTGGAACTAATCCATGCCATTTGGAACTGGTCAAAGCCAGTTGAAAAAAGTCGAGGCGCTTGGAACCAGTTCAGACTGGTTGGAACTGGTCCGCACCAGTTGGAACAGGTCTAGGCTGTTTGGAACCAGTGTTCTAGGTGCAACAGCCCTGCTGTTGCTTTATTTATTTTATTCTTTCGAAAAGAGTTTCATTTGGTTGTGAGGTAACCCTGAACTGATATTCACGATATAATTTCCGTAATAAATAAAATGAGGAAATGCATTCCATCAGGAGTTCATTGCACTGCATTAGACGCCCTTATGGTACATTGAGCTTTGAGAGAATTGGTGAGGCAACATGGGGAACTCACGGGAAAAGGCGTCAGATGTTCTCCAGTGCATATAGGAATTCATAGAATGATTTCTTGGATTGTGGCCTGTACAATTAACTAATTATAGTTATAAATGTGAACCCCTTCATGTCGATGACACAAAACGATTTTAATAATGTGTTATTCTGAATCTTTAGTAGAGACATTGTGGTATAGCAGTTCGAGAGTCGGATACTAACCTACCTCACAGAGTTGTTGTGGCGATTAAATGAGGTGGAGAAGAACCATGCCCACCACTGGGAGCTCCTTGGAGGAAAAAGCAATAAAATAAATACAATAATAATAGCATATGTTTGATATGTTGTTGTTGTTGTTGTAGACCTCTGCCCGCCTCCACCCCAGATTCCTAATGCCATTGATGTAGCTGAGCCGAGAACCTACGAGAGTGGTGAACAGATAAATTTCCTGTGTGAGCAGCTTTTTGTGCTTCAAGGGCCACAGAACATATCGTGCGAGAATGGCAAGTGGCAATTGCCCCCGCGCTGTGTAGGTTAGTATGCTCTTACTTGAATATTTTGCCTTTGGGGAAATTAAATGAAGATGCATGCTGTGACATTAACATATGAGAGTGCTGGAGGTGAAAGAGTTAAACAGGTTACCCAATCAGGACCCGGGGGTGGAGTCAGAGGGACTATAAAACCAGCTCTGGGAGGGGCAAAGGGAGGAGTTTGTTGGGAGTTGGGTGGTTGGTTGGAGTGGGAGTGAATTGGGATAGAGTTTGTGGGTAGGTTGAGTTAGTGTAGTGAAATAAGCTGATCAGGAATAGTTGGGGGCTAGGAAGACAAGTAAATATCTGAGAGGTGGTTTAGTGAGAGCAGATAGCGGAAGTTATAGGCACCCCATGACTGTAATTGACCAATACTGTTTATGAAACCACACGCTTGTTAAACTCCAATAAATAAACAATTAATATGTTCCAATTTAACCCTGACTGGACTCAGTATTGTACCAGGTAGGGCCTGGGTGGTGGCAGGGAGAAATAAAGTGGTGGCACAGGGATCAATAGACGGTGAAATGCCCAGGGACCCTGTGTGATAGCCACACATGCTGCGTTCTGTTTTGCCAAAGCAACACTGCAGGGATGCGGGTGGCGCTATGGTCTAAACCAATGAGCCTCTTGTGCTTGCCGATCGGAAGATCGGCGGTTCGAATCCCCGTGACGGGGCGAGTTCCTGTTGCTCTGTCCCAGCTCCTGCCAACCTAGCAGTTCGAAAGCACGTCAAAGTGCAAGTAGATAAATAGGTACCGCTGCAGTGGGAAGGTAAACGGCGTTTCCATGCGCTGCTCTGGTTTGCCAGAAGTGGCTTAGTCATGCTGGCCACATGACCCGGAAGCTGTACGCCGGCTCCCTCGGCCAATAAAGCAAGATGAGCACCGCAACCACAGAGTCGGTCATGACTGGACCTAATGGTCAGGGGTACTTTTACCTTACCATTACTCAGTCTATGTGTGAGTCTTCTATGTTGAGTATGTGTGTCTGCAACAAAAGACAAATGCCGCCACCATCCCCCCATTTTTTCTCCTAACAATGAAACTGTGGCAGTGGCTGCCCCTTCCAATTGAGGAAGTGAGAAGCTTCAACCCATGTAAAACATAACAAAGACGTCCTTTGTGCTACTTGACTTTATTTCACACACCAAGGGTGATTAATGACTGGTTTATAGATGCCATTTGCTTTGTATGTGGCATTGGGTTCCAGAATGCTTGACTGGCACACACTGGCATCAGTACCAGTATACAACAAAGGGGCCATCTCTGCTTTAATGGCACGCTCATTGCTCAGAGTAAAGTCAAATCACGGACACAGTTTTGGGGCATGCAAAGAGTTCTAAAATAAAGCCAGCAACACAGGATGACCATCTTTCCAAGCTGCAATGCCAAATTTGGCATCCCTTGTAAGAGGAGCACATGCGCCAGCATTTTCATCCATTTTCATGTTTTTGCATTGTAGATGTATCAACTGTCACCGTGCAGCACAGCACAGACTTTCCCATTGCTCCTGGAAGCCAGAGCAACCCCATGCCTGCGAGAAGTGATGACATTAGCAGCAGAGACCTTTTAGATTTCTTACACACTATCCATGCCGCAGGTAAGTCAGCAGCCCTAAAGCATAGGATTGTGGTTTACAAATGCCCATCAGGTTGGCTGCGGTTTCATACGCCTTTGGTTTTTTTATACAGTAAAATCACTCGAGAGGCGCATGGCTGTGCTTGAGCAGGAACTGCAGGAGCTAAAGAGAGAGAGAATGAAGACTAAGTAGCAAACCACCTGCATTCTAGAAGCCAGTCATGAAGAATGGAAGGAGAACCTAAACAAGAACATTAGATCATGGTCATGTGGTACACTGTTCCTTTTCTTTTACTAAAGACTTTTTGAAAACTCATTGTGAATTGTTTGCAAGGCACTTTAGGGCAAAGTCCCTTGCCCTTCTAGCAGTGCTGTCTTTCTACCATGAATGCCTCCCTTGTAATGGCAATGGTGTCCACCTGCAAGGTGCCAGAACTGAAAAAAGCCCTGCTTTCTAGCAATCCCAGAGCCACATCCCCACCTGCTACAGTCCCCAGTGAGGTGCCCAGATGCTGCTTCAACTTCTTGGGGTCATTTTCAGTTGACATAGACAGGAACGCGGGTGGCGCTGTGGGTTAAACCACAGAGCCTAGGACTTGCCGATCAGAAGGTCGGCGGTTCGAATCCCCACAACAGGGTGAGCTCCCGTCGCTCGGTCCCTGCTCCTGCCAACCTAGCAGTTCAAAAGCACATCAAAGTGCAAGTAGATAAATAGGTACCGCTCCGGCAGGAAGGTAAACGGTGTTTCCATGCGCTGCTCTGGTTTGCCAGAAGCGGCTTAGTCATGCTGCCCACATGACCTGGAAGCTGTACCAATAAAGCGAGATGAGCACCGCAACCCCGGAGTCAGTCATGACTGGACCTAATGGTCAGGGGTCCCTTTACCTTTACCTTTAATGACATAGACAAGGTCCTCGTGGAGATGCAGATAGCAACATGTCTGCTCAAACCTTGCTGCTCACGGCTTACTAAAACTTGCTGAGGGGGCATGGCTGAGCAGGCATTATTACATGGTTCTGCTCTTAACTGCCTGGTTGCTACCAAGATGCAGTACTAGGAGATGGTTGCGTTCTTCTGTGTTCTGTTTTAAGCTGTGAGGTCCTGTAAGAATCCATTCTGTATCCTATGATAGTCAACATCCATGAGACTGCAGGGAGATACCAATCCAGGATTTTGGTGCATGGTCTCATCGGTATGCAGAATACAGATAACTCTCATATTCCATTCCATCAGAATCAAGAGAAGTTGGGAAAGTGTTTGACTGATGGGCAGGATGGGTGCCAATAGTAGGGCTGCCATATGTCCTCTTTTTCCAGGACAAGTCCTCTTTTTCATGATGAGACTCTCCAGAGAGAGCCATAGTTAAATGTGTCCTCTTTTTTTGCTCTTCAAAAGATGGCAACCCTACAATAAAGAGAGGCTTTATCCTGATAAGGCAGAGGTGCTGAGGGTGGTGCTTTGTTGTCCAGGAAGTAGTCATGCAGCTTGTTCTGCCTTCCTCCTTTCCCTCTTAAATACCTTGCAAGCTTTGCCACAACAGCACAATTGTACAGCCTCTCTGCTCATTCTGATTCGCGCCTTTCCCTGGCATCTAGCATAAAACAATCTTACTGTATATGGCATATTAATCCTCTTTGTTGCACTGGGGGCTTTTTAATATGGCTTAATAAAAAGAAAGACAGGATCCAGATCTAATTGTGTGCATATTAATCTCCCTATTCTGTTTCTTATTTGAGAACAAAATCCCTTTGCTTTGTGACAAAGCCGCTATAAATAAAGTTTCCAATGTGGATCATTCTACATTTCCAGCATTTATTAGCTAAGTTTCCAGTTGTCTTTTGAATTCTTTCAGGGTCCATATACCAGCTATCATTTTATAGCAGTTATCATTAGCATTTGACATAATGAAAACTTAAGGCCAGTTTCCCAAATGTACTCATATGCAAGAGTGGCTAGGTAGTGGAGCAGGGTTGCAAAGCTGCTCTTCCAATAGGAGCATCACTGATGCTTACCTGGCTGGTATGGGACCAGGGAGGTGGCAAGAAACAGGGCTAAAACGAGAGTCTAAAATTCACTGCATGCTCTGCTTTAAAAGAGAATGTTATGAAAATGGTCTATCATTGGTATCTCACTCCCACCAAACTGGCAAAAATGTATAGGACAGGTAGCAAAACTTGCTGGAAATGCAAGGAAAAGGACGGCGATTTTCACCACATATGGTGATCATGTAAAAAAATAAAAGAGTTTTGGGAATCGATCTATAATGAGTTAAAAAAAGATGTTTAAATATACTTTTCCAAAAAAGCCGGAAGAATTTTTGCTAGGCTTGGTGGGAGAAAATATTAAGAAGACAGACCAAAGACTATATTTGTATGCAACAACAGCAGCTAGAGTTTTGATAGCCCAAAAGTGGAAGTCACAGGAGATTCCGACTGTAAGGGAATGGCAGATAAAGTTGGTTGAATACGCTGAAATGGCAAAATTGACACACAGAATTCACAATCAGGAGGAGACGAAGTACCAAAAAGAATGGAGTGAATTTATGGTTTATATAAGTGAGAATTGTAGAAATATGAAAACGTTGGCAGGATTGAATTAAATCTTATGTCACGGTGTAATTTTTAACCCATGAAACTGTGAATTATAGATTGGAATAAGAAATCTTGCGGAAGGGAAGGATGGAAGTCAATGGCTCTATGGAGCATAAAGTAAGATATATGTAATAAGATGTGATGTTTTTGTTGGTTGGTGTTGGTGTTCTTAAATCTCAGTAAAAAGCGTTTGGGGAAAAGATACATATATGGTTAAACATTGAAAAGTGATTCTCATGATACAACTTAAGGTCAGAGCCAAGACTGAAAATATTCATTAAATACTGGTATAGACCTTCTTTTGTAATACACAGTGCTTTCTCTAGATTGACAAAAATCTCACCTATGAGTGCTGAATTTTTTGTTATTGTGCTTTAACTGCAATTAACGTATAGGGATACATCTTGGATAGTCCAACTTGCCCTCTCTGCATAAGGCTCTGAAGGGAGGAGAGGCTGGATCTGGCCCAAAGCCCCATTTGCAGGCAAACTCTGTCACATCTCCAGATACTGTATAAAATTTTGCACTGTTAATCCACCTCAGTCGGATATTGCTCTTATTCATATCTTCTTCGGTTCCTATACAAGGAGCTGCAAAAAAGCACAAATCATGTCATCATAGAGATTAATTTGACAATGAGGAGTTCACTTGACAAATAAAACTTTTGGGTTGTGCCCAAAGTTAGTCATACCCATTGAAATCAATTGAGGTTCATAATGTAGTAGTCCCATCCATCAGTCTCCTCTGAGAAAAACTACCGTACTTTTTGCTCTATAAGACTCACTTTTTCCCTCCTAAAAAGTAAGGGGAAATGTGTCTTATGGAGCGAATGCAGGCTGCACAGCTATCCCAGAAGCCAGAACAGCAAGAGGGATTGCTGCTTTCACTGTGCAGCCATCCCTCTTGCTGTTCTGGCTTCTGAGATTCAGAATATTTTTTTTCTTGTTTTCCTCCTCCAAAAACTAGGTGCATCTTGTGGTCTGGTGCATCCTATAGAGCGAAAAATACGGTAAGTGAAAGTTAGTTGAATACAATGCTTTGCTTGTAAGGTATGAATGGCTTGTGATGAAATGGACTAATAAATTGACAGACTACATATGCGGGAGAAGAGGAGGTTAAGGGGTGATATGATAGCCATGTTCAAATATATAAAAGGATGTCACATAGAGGAGGGAGAAAGGTTGTTTTCTGCTGCTCCAGAGAAGCGGACACAGAGCAATGGATCCAAACTACAAGAAAGAAGATTCCACCTAAACATTACGAAGAACTTCCTGACAGTAAGAGCTGTTCGACAGTGGAATTTGCTGCCAAGGAGTGTGGTGGAGTCTCCTTCTTTGGAGGTCTTTAAGCAGAAGCTTGACAACCATATGTCAGGAGTGCTCTGATGGTGTTTCCTGCTTGGCAGGGGGTTGGACTCGATGGCCCTTGTGGTCTCTTCCAACTCTATGATTCTATGATTCTATGATTTTTTTATATTATTCATCCATTTGGCCAATAACTATTTCTTCAACTTCTCAGGCTAAAGTCTTTACAAGCCTTGCACACAGAGATTATTTTAACTGAAACCAGACCCTTCTGCGGGCATATTATGTTCATTGCCACTGACCATTCTCAAAAGAGCAACTCTAATTTGCCTGGCTGTGTGCACAGATACAGAGAGTGAACTGGAGATGCAGAAATACAGAGGTGGAAGGGATTTGGAAATTGTTTCTAGTCCAACCCCTTGCTATAATAATAATAATAATAATAATAATAATAATAATAATAATAATAATAAACAACCATTTGGCTGGGTTTCCCCAGCCACTCTGGGCAGCTCCCAACAGAATATTAAAACATGATAAAACATCAAACATTAAAAACCTCCCTAAAAAGGACTGCCTTCAGATGTCTTCTAAAAGTCAGATAGTTGTTTATTTCCTTGGCATCTAGTGGGATGCAGACTGGTGGCTGGAAGTGGCAGAAAGTCTTTTCGGTAGTGGCATTCGCCCTTCAGAGGTCAAGGAAATGAACAACTATCTGACTTTTAGAAGACATCTGAAGGCAGCCCTGTTTAAGGAAGTTTTTAATGTTTGATATTTTATTGTGTTTTTAATATTCTGTTGGGAGCTGCCCAGAGTGGTTGGGGAAACCCAGTGAGATGGGCAGCATACAAATAATAAAATTATTATTATTATTATTATTATTATTATTATTATTATTATTATTATTATTATTACTAAATGAGGAATTGGAACTCATGACTCCACTCATTTTGCCTTATGGGAATGCTATCTGTAGTTCCTGGGAGGATCTGGGATGGAACAATGCCAACTGCTGACATCACACTTGTGCCACTAAGTCACAGGTTTTTGAACTTAGAGAATATCCTTCAATAAAACAGCAAAAGCAAAGATTTACAGAAATTTCCTGTACCTGTGCATGTTGGTGTATCTGTCCAATGCCCGTTGACACATTGTACATATTGATTTCCTTGCATATTGTGGAAAGCTTGGCACTTATACTGTACTTGCGCCCCTGGCATATATTCCGAAGTTGCCGTGCCCAGAAAGTCTCCATTTTCAATACGAGGTGGAGGACCACATTTTCCCGCAGCATCTGTCGTGATGCATTGAAACAGAAAAAGGAATCTATTACATGGCACTTACTAGGATTACACATATTACCACACAAGCATTTCTATAATTCAGCTTAATTATTTAATTTAAAAATTAATATATATATTTATATATGGGATACGGGTGGCGCTGTGGGTTAAACCACAGAGCCTAGGACTTAGCAGTCAGAAGATCGGCAGTTCAAATCCCCACGACGGGGTGAGCTCCCGTTGCTCGGTCCCTGCTCCTGCCAACCTAGCAGTTCGAAAGCATGTCAAAGTGCAAGTAGATAAATAGATACCACTCTGGCAGGAAGATAAATGGCGTTTCCATGCGCTGCTCTGGTTCGCCAGAAGCGGCTTAGTCATGCTGGCCACATGACCCAGAAGCTGTACACCGGCTCCCTCGGCCAATAAAGTGAGATGAGCGCCGCAACCCCAGAGTCAGTCATGATTGGACCTAATCATCAGGGCTCCCTTTACCTGTGTGTGTGTGTGTGTGTGTGTGTGTGTGTGTGTGTGTCTCATCCACATACGCTGTGCCTACAAAGCACAAGTCCTGGCAGTTCCCCACTTTCTAAGCATGGGTCCAAGGAGTTTTCCCCTTGCCCCCCTCCTTTCCAAGGGAAAACCCACTATTTAGTGATATATCAGAACAAATGGCAATCTGGGGGAAACCCAGAATCCTGTTAGCTCCGATTGAGCACTAAAGAGCAGTTTCTTTCCAGGGGGTGACAGAAATAGCAGAACAAGGGGAGGTGTAGATAAGCCACTCTGTATATATATATATGTATATACATACATACTGATGCAGACCACTAAAAAAACCAGCAACAATAATGTACATCAACCCTTCAATAATTGTGCTAAGACGTGCAGATTCCACTTACCGCTACACTGTGGTAGAGGTGACCATCCATTCCTTGTGCATTCTGCTATATTTTGTCCATCAGCTAGATGAAATCCACTGTCACACTGAATTTGAATTAGATCCTCACCATGATATATATTCCTTCGAGGTCTAAAAGTGCCATGAGCCACCTTTGGAGGGTTACATGTAATTTCTATTTAAAAAACAATGAAGTAAACATGTGACATGGAAACAGAAAAACAAGTGGCAAAACCACCTGGATTAGAAGCGCTGCTTTCTCTCTGTATATGAAGGGTTGTTGCTGTTGTTGTTTTAAGCCAATCTATTTATCTAGTAGTATCAGGGCAAAAAGGACAAATCCTACAATTTAAATTACAACAGGGGCACAGGATAGAAAGAAGAAAGGCAAAGATAGCAATGACACAAGGAAGAAGTGGAATGGAGAGACAAGTGTCACTGGAGAGGAATATGAGAAAATGCACCTATTATGTGGTCATTGTTTCGACGAGGGATGAGGGGTGTGGAGTTCAGACAAAGGTTTCATTGAAGACATGAGTTCTGAAGAAGTTGGAAAGAGAAACTGCTGGTCATCAGGCATGCTGATTTTAATTTCAGGGGTCGAGTTATGAAGCCCACATAACCATTGCAGGGCAACAGAACATCACATTTTCAGAAGCAGGAAAAAAAAGATTTAGAAGAACAAACTAAGGGAGCAAACATAGCACAAAACAGCCCAATGAGAACTTGGTGTATTCTTTAACCAGTGATTATTGAGATTTTTCAAGCAGTATATAAATTTTGTTATTTTAAAAATAATGCCACATTGAATTACCTTCACATTCAGGATACACAATTGCTTCTCCATTGCACCAGATTACAAAAGCAGACGGGGAATAATTTGCTGCAGGAGCATGCCCTGGTTTACAGGCAAGCTCAACAGAAGTACCACGTTGTACATATAAGTTTTGAAAACGATGCTCATCCGATTGCCCGACCACCTCAACTTTCTTGCTTTCCATTTCAGCCATTGAGATTCCACAGGGCTCTGTGATGAGAATGAAAATAGATTCTGTTCATGAAGGCAACCAGAGTATGTATTTGCCATATTGGAAAACTTAAACAAAAAGGAAGATTTTATATACATCAGTCTTGGGAACACAAGTCAATTTTTTGACATTCCAGTGCATTTGAAAAAAGCAACAAATTCTCTCTCACACACACACAAACAGCATTTGCAGAATTATCATTAAAGTCATGTGAGAACCTATGGCCTGCAGGCAGAATCTGGTCTGCCAGGCTATTGCAAGTAGTCTACCAGGCCTGGCCAAGTAAAACTCCTCTTCTGCTTCTGCTAAGGTGCCTCTTTGAAGTATCATTGCTAAGAAGTCTTACTGGTCAGGAAACAGCACTAAGACCTCCTATCACTGACACTACCACACCACTTAAGTGGTTTAGTAATGGCATTATTTTCCAAAGGATGAACTCGTTTTTGGCATTCATATAGTGCAAGGATGGGGAAGCTGTGGCCCTCCAGATATTGTTGGACTACAACTCCCATCATCCTTGACCGTGTTGACTAGAGATGATGGGAGTTGAAGTCAAACAACATCTGGAAGGCCAAAGGTTCTCCCAATCACATACACTGTGCTTGTTAAGTTTCCAAAGTACTTCAAAAGATGATGATGATGATGATGATGATGATGATGATGATGATGATGATTTATTTATACCCCACCCATCCGTCTGGGTTCCCTCAGCCACTCTGGGTGGCTCCCAACAGAAAATTAAAAACACAATAAAACATCAGAAATTAAGAAGTTCCCTAAACAGGGCTGCCTTCAGATGTCTTCTAGAAGTCAGATAGCTGTTTATTTCCTTGAATCTGATGGGAAGGCATTCCACAGGGCAGGCGCCACTACCAAAAAGGCCCTCTGCCTGGTTCCCTGCAACTTCGCTTCTCACAGTGAGGGAACCAGTGTCCAGGCTAAATTATGGGGGTGGAGGCGCTCCTTCAGGTATACTTGGCCAAGACCGTTTAGAACTTTAAAGGTCAACACCAACACTTTGAATTGTGCTTGGAAACGTTGTTCAGCAACTAATTTTCATATTATTAGTACCTATATTTTACAGAATGGGGACGGAAGCTGAGAGGATAAAGGTAAAGGTACCCCTGCCCGAGTCTTGACAGATTCTAGGGTTGTGCACTCATCTCACTCAATAGGCCGGGAGCCAGCGCTGTCCGTAGACACTTCCGGGTCACGTGGCCAGCATGACGAAGCTGCTCTGGTGAGCCGGCACCAGAGCAGCACACGGAAACGCTGTTTACCTTCCCACTATAGAGCGGTACCTATTTATCTACTTGCACTTAAGGGTGCTTTCGAACTGCTAGGTGGGCAGGAGCTGGGACCGAATGACGGGAGCTCACCCCGCCGCGGGGAATAGAACCGCTGACCATGCGATCGGCAAGTCCTAGGCGCTGAGGTTTTACCCACAGCGCCACCCGCGTCCCTGCTGAGAGGATACTAGCATGCTAAAGGTATTGCCTGAAAGCAAGATATGAACTAGGATTGTCCCTCTCCATATCTCACATGCTTCATGGTGGTGCTTTACTAATAAGAAACAATTATTTAAACCTTTCCCAAATATATCACATATAGAAGAAATTAATGAAGCAACCCTATATGCATGCCAGAAGATGGAATTTCTATCAAAGCAGAGGGGGGAAAGTTCTTACCTAGACAAATGGGCACTTTTGTCCAGTTCCCATTGTTACAAAAAGTTCTATTTTCTCCTTCCATGGCATAATATTTTTGGCATTTGAATTCCACTGAAGAGCCAGATGCGTATTGCTTCTGTGATAAGGTGATAATGTCTCCATTCTCAATAGTGGGTGTGTGACTACAGTTTCCCCCCATTTCTGGTAAATAATAAAGTGATAAGAACAGTGACTTAGTACAGTTACCAAAGGTCAAAAATAAAGGACTTTGAAATCCCTTTGTTCAAATCAGGCATGTCGAGATGGAGTATTTCTCTCTCTCTTGAGATACAGTGGTACCTCTGGTTATGAACTTAATTCGTTCTGGAGGTTCGTTCTTAACCTGAAACCATTCTTAACCTGAGGTACCACTTTAGCTAATGGGGCCTCCCACTGCCACTGCGTGCCACTGTGCAATTTCTGTTCTCATCCTGAGGTAAAGTTCTTAACCCGAGGTACTACTTCCGGTGTAGCGGAGTCTGCAACCCAAAGTGTTTGTAATCCAAGGTGTTTGTAAGCTGAGGTACCACTGTATTTGAAACAGAGGAAAAGCCAGTTCCAACTCAGATGCAGTCGCATGGCATCTAAATAATGCAACCAAGGTAATCAGCTCCTGGCTGCAAATTGATTCCCTCAGAATACAAAGCTTTGAAGGAAGAATTTCAAGACGTGGTGTTGCCCTTTGTCTTCTCCACTCTATGGTTGGAAAAGACTAGTGGCAACACCTTGCACAGTGGCTGAGTTCTTGCGGACAGTATGGCTGCTTGTCTTCCTTACCCTGGGGTGGAGAAGATGAGTGGGGATATCTTGTGGAAACCTATGGCTCTCGCTACGTTTGCAAGAGGGGGGCATTTTGACAGCAGCGGAAGTTAGGGGTGCAGTGCAGTGGGGGGTCTAGGGACTACACATTCCCTTTTCACCTCAGGTGGCAAAATTGGACACACCACCTCTGGTCCCAGATGAACATCGTTCTTGTGTGCAAGTGCCGTATGAATAAAAACTAGATTTCTAGCAGAATCAAGCTATGGTCCACTGGACAGAGAACAAGCACTGGCGCCCTGCAGCAACTCAGATAATTTGGAGACTCTCTGAACCAATGAGAAAGACAGCACTGGAAGCGTTCGCTTTTGAACTGGAAAGCGAGGTAGTTATAGACCATTTGAACATTTAAATAACCATGGAGGGATTTTTCAATATGAACAGCATGTTTACCAGAGATACACAATGGCAAATCCAAGTGCCCATCGATACACTTCCTGACTGAAGGAGCTGTGATGACATGTCCTTCCTTGCACAGGAACTGCAAGAACTGGTTATGCTGAATCACCTGGGACCGTCTTCGCTTCCCAGGCAGGAGCAGGTCTTTTGCGTCTAGCTGTTGTTTTGTGATACCACAAGGTGCTAAAAGAAAGAAAGGGAGGGGAGGCGGGGATCATCACTGGGACTCATTTCTCTGTATGTCCTATTCCATTTGCCCTCTTTGTGCTGCAAGGTTACCTCATATCTGTAGCTGTCTTTACGTGTTCAAAACAGGAGGATGTAAACACATGAGGAAACACAATAGGGACAGACTCGTTTGCTGCACCCACTCAGTCATTCATTGTGGTTTCTGTCAACTTCCATTTAAGTACTGGAAAAAACCCATTAAGGTCAACATTGGAGTAAAAATAGTCTCTAACTTGCCACCCACTGAAATGTATGGGGATGTATTTAATAGCACCATCCTATAGATGCACTTCAGAAGTAACTCCCATTCAGTGCAATGGGCTTAATCCTTGGGATGGGTATAGGATTATAGCCTGTATGTCATTGGATTGTGACCCTTCTTTTCTTTTTCCCCTCACAGTCTTGAGAAAAGGAGCAAGAGCTCAAAGATGCAAACTGACCCAAAATGACACCTTGATTCCATACTGGAGATGTGAATTCAGATCTAGTCGAACTCTCAAACAATATGGCAACTCTGGCTATTGATGTTTGCACTAAATAACTCTGATCCAGAATGTGAATTCTCTAGTTTCCTCAAATTACAGCATTCTGCCCAATTATGCAAATCCATTGATCCATACTAGCAGAATTAAAGTAGCCACACAGTGTAAAGATGAGGTATCTGTGATCCCTCAAATATTATTGAATTATACCTCATATCATGATGGGAGTTGCTGTCCAACAACAATCCAGAAGGCCAGCAGTTCCCAATTCTTGACAGAGTGTTTAAGTCCTCAAACATGGAGAAAGCAACTTTGCATGCAGTTGGGTTTCCAGAGGCTATGATGGACACCCCACATTTTGATTTAGAGTTTGCAATATTGAAAGTCAAGATGCCTCCTTACCCAAACACCTGGGTGCAGGTGTCCACTTTTGCCCACGACATGTTATCCATTCAGTGCCTTCCAAGACATATCCAGGGTTGCACTTGTATTGTGTTCTGTCACCCTCCAGGTATCTGGCCTTCTCATCACTTATCATTTCCCCAAAATCAATGTCAGGTGGTTCTTCACAAACTGCAATTATATTTACCATCAATATCAACATTCTCCCATTTTCCTGAAAGCACAGTAAATGTCAGGGACCGTGCTGTGGAGGACTGCACTGAGGAGGAATGGTGGGAGCCTCCTCATGCCCCCTGCCCCCCGCTCCTGATCCAGATCCTGAATTTTCCCAGGAGGACAGTATAGATTGGGAACAGTGGTTTGCAGAGGGGCATAGTTCAGAAGGCAGAAGCTGGGATATACTGGATGGTGAACACCTAGGAGAAGGAACACTGGAAGGGAGAGGGTTAACAGATTCACAGTCTCTAGACGGCATTCCTCCACCGCCCTCCCCACAGCTAGAAGGGCTCAGAAAGTCACAGAACAGAAAGCACAGAGGGGACAAGCTCAGATTACCAGACGTAGAAGTGACTTGTGTTCATAGGGACCAAAGGGGGTGGGCTATTTAATTGGGAGCACCACTATTACTAGGAGATTGGTTCTTAGTTCTCTTGCTGTGATTACTAAAGTTTCTAACTAGTAAGAAGAATCCTTTTCCTTTGTTCTGCTTCTCTACAGCCATGGGGGAGGAAGCCAATTCCCTGAAGCCTGACAGTAAATAAATAAAGCTGTACTTTGAAACCAAACACAAGTCAAATGTTTCCCTTTTTTAAAAAAAAATAAGCTGATGCTATCATTTTAATGTTATGTTAACGTTTAGATGTTATTTAATATTTATCTGTTATAGCCTTATAGTTTTTGAACTAACTATAACTGGTAAAACATATTTTGAAGGTTGGAACTCTGAAAGACACATTAAAAATGTGTTAAATAAATGCATCTTAAATCCAATATTTTTCAAAATAACCATCTATATTGGTAATCCTCAAGTATAAGTATTTATAAGGCTGAAATGCTCTGCCATTTACAAAATAATAATAATAATAATAATAATAATAATAATAATAATAATAATAATAATAATTTGTTATTTGTACCCTGCCCATCTGGCTGGGTTTCCCCAGGCACTCTGGGTAGCTTCCAACAAAGATTAAAAATACATTAAAATGCCACACATTAAAAACTTCCCTAAACAGGGCTGCCTTCAGATGTCTTCTAAATGTCAGATAGTTGTTTATCTCTTTGACATCTGATGGGAGGGCGTTTACAAGTTGATATATTAATAAAATCATTACTGCTAAGTATACTGTTGAGCTTTTCATACATTAAAAAGTGTGGGCTCACCATTTTGGGAAGTACAGCATGTCCACAGAAGAAATGGAAGAACGGAGACCAGCCAGCTTTCCATAGTGCTGCTTGTTGCTCCAGGCCACAGAATACTCACTTTCTACAACTAATTTTTCTAATGACTCTCCTTGCAAAAAAAAATAATCACTGGTGGTTCATGGCTCTGTGCCATGAGATGAGGAAGGATTACTGGAATGGGGAACATGAACTTTTAAACCAACAAGGAGTGTTTGCGAAAGATTTGCATTGGCACAGCACTTGGTGTGATGATGGCAGCTAGGCGGAACACCAACAAACCTTTCTTACCAAGTTGCAAACTTCTGAGAAAGCCCTTTTAGCTGTACAGCAGCCACGAAATTAAAAGAGGCCTGCTTCTTGGGAGAAAAGCAATGACAAACCTAGACAGCATCTTAAAAAGCAGAGACATCAGCTTGCCAACAAAGGTCCGTATAGTTAAAGCTATGGTTTCCCCAGTAGTGATGTATGGACGTGAGAGCTAGACCATAAAGAAGGCTGATCGCCGAAGAATTGATGCTTTTGAATTATGGTGCTGGAGGAGACTCTTGAGAGTCCCATGGACTGCAAGAAGATCAAACCTATCCATTCTGAAGGAAATCAGCCCTGAGTGCTCACTGGAAGGACAGATCATGAAGCTGAGGCTCCAATACTTTGGCCACCTCATGAGAAGAGAAGATAGGGTTCTCAAAGCTACCAGCATGAGTTTGATCAAACTGCGGGAGGCAGTGGGAGACAGAAGTGCCTGGCGTGCTCTGGTCCATGGGGTCACGAAGAGTCAGACACGACTAAACAACAACAAAACAGCAATGTGCACTACTAGGCAGAGCCAGCTCAGCTCCACCAGTGGCAGAGAAGCAGCACCAGCACTGAAGCCAATTTGGGGTGAGATTGCATCCGTTTCGGGTGAGACCTCACCTGAAATTGGCAGGCTTTCACTTGAAATTGGCACCAATGGAGGCACAAGGGCCAACTTATCCATTAGGGTTAGTGGCGTCCTGCGCCAGGGCACCCACCCATCAGTAGCACCCAGCAGCAGGAGTCCGGAACATGCTGGGCGGCGGCAGTGGCTCTTCCTACGGCCAGCTGTGCTCTCTCGCTTCCTGCCTGGGAGAGGAGGTGGTGGTGGTGGCACGCAAAACTACATGGCGCCCTTCTCCCTCCTGCCCACCCCGTGGCAGTAGTGGGACTGCTGAGGAAGCCCGCGTGGCAAGCGAGCCTTGAGCTGCCCAGGAGGATGGGGAGGGGGTGAGGCGCCAAGAACATCACTTGCACCACAGCGCCAAATATGCTTAAGATGGCCCTAGGAGGCACCACTTCTCTGCCATTGCCAGGTGTTGCAGGGCACACAGTGGTGGCAGTGGTGGCAATGGGTCGTTCTAAAGGAACTATAATATGGATAATTAAAGGTTGCATTGAGCTTTATTCCATGAAAGAAGAAAGGGTGAATCTATCCCACTCACTTGAGTGGACTCAGAGCACAAACAGTCACGTAGAAAAAACAAGTTCCTGCCAAGTAAATTCCCAGGAACAATGCGGATGTAATAACTTGCCATCTGTTTGCTTTAAAAAAAACCAACTGGTTTCAAATGGAATTGATTGAAGGGAATGTGAAATTACTGAAGGCTGCATACAGCATACTATTAGAATGGGAGACGAAAGATGAAGAGGTAAAATCAGTCATGATTAAATGGGCAAAATATATAGGTGACAACATTATTATAGAAAACTGATTTAAAACTTACAGACTGTTCCCTGTTGAAGGAGAGTTATATGAAGATGATGTACAGATGGTATGTGACACCAGTGCAGTTAGGGAAAATGTACAAAACTAGTTCAAATATATGTTGGAAGTGTAAGGAAAAGGAAGGGACATTTTATCATATGTGGTGGGACTGTAATGTAAATAAAAATATTTGGGAAATGATATATAACAAATTGAAGAAAATGTTCCATCTAACATTTGTCAAAAAAAACAAAACCTGAAGCATTTTTGTTAGGGATTGTAGGGAAAGACCTGCCAAAAAAGCTGAAAAATATCTTCATGTATGCGACAACGACCACAAAAGTCCTAATAGCACAAGGATGGAAGACTGAAGAAATGCCAACTAAAAATCATGGCAAGAAAAACTGATGGATTATGCAGAACAGGCAAAGTTGACACATAAGCCATGGAACAAGGATAACTGTGACTTTAAAGATGAATGGGGACCCTTTACAAAGTATTTGAAGAGGCAACAAAGTGAATTGGACTCCTTGGCAGATTTCGAGTAAACATTCACAAACTTTTTATTGACAATAATAAGTCAAACAATTTAAGGATCTTTACAAATTTGTAACATGCAGAGAACAGCTATTGGTGTTTGTGAAGAAGTAGCTTGATTTGATAATATTAAAAATAAATCATCAATGAATTTTGAAGATCAGGTGCTGGTTAAAAATGTCTTCTGTATGATTCTTCCAGTTACTTTTGTTGTCGCTGTTAAATAGAAAGTAAGCAATGAAAATGTAAGGTTACATACATACATAATTATCCTTTGTGTAGATACCTACTAAGAGTCTTTGATTAATTTATTATATTAAACTGGTTCCATATGCAAGTAACACTATATAATAATTATAAGATGGTTTCAACTTTTTTTGTCTAGAGTCACTCAACAGACACTGATAACCCCATTGCACAATCATTGCTGCCATTATTACCGTATTTTGCGCCCCATAAGACGCTCCGGCCCATAAGACACACCTAGTTTTTTTGGGGGGGAATAAAGGGAAAAAATTATTTCCCCCCCAGGCGCGGGGCTGGGGCAGCCCGAGCTTCCCCCGACCCCAGCCCGCAAACAGGCAGCTCTCTGCAAGCCGTGGGAGCCCAGCGGTGGTTCCCGCTGCTTGCGGAGAGATCCGCGAAGCCTGCAGGCGCTGGGATCAGCGCTTGCAGGCTTCGGGATGCCTGCAACTCTCCCCAAGCAGTGGGAACGTTCCCGCTGCTTGGGGAGAGATCCGCGAAGCCTGCACGTGCTGGGATCAGCGCGGGCAGGCTTCGGGATGCCTGCAACTCTCCCCAAGCAGCGGGAACGTTCCCGCTGCTTGCGGAGAGATCCGCGAAGCCTGCAGGCGCTGGGATCAGCGCGGGCAGGCTTCGGGATGCCTGCAACTCTCCCCAAGCAGCGGGAACGTTCCTGCTGCTTACGGAGAGATCCGCGAAGCCTGCAGGCGCTGGGATCAGCGCGGGCAGGCTTCGGGATGCCGGCAACTCTCCCCAAGCAGCGGGAACGTTCCCGCTGCTTGCGGAGAGATCCGCGAAGCCTGCAGGCGCTGGGATCAGCGCGCGCAGGCTTCGGGATGCCGGCAACTCTCCCCAAGCAGCGGGAACGTTCCCGCTGCTTGCGGAGAGATCCGCGAAGCCTGCAGGCGCTGGGATCAGCGCGCGCAGGCTTTGGGATGCCGGCAACTCTCCCCAAGCAGCGGGAACGTTCCCGCTGCTTGCGGAGAGATCCGCTAAGCCTGCAGGCGCTGGGATCAGCGCGCGCAGGCTTCGGGATGCCGGCAACTCTCCCCAAGCAGCGGGAGCATTCCCGCTGCTTGGGGAGAGGTCCGCGAAGCCTGGAGAGCGAGAGGGGTCGGTGCGCACCTACCGCTCTCGCTCTCCAGGCTTCAGCGAAAGCCTGCATTCGCCCCATAAGACGCACCCACATTTCCCCTTCATTTTTGGAGGGGGAAAAGTGCGTCTTATAGGGCGAAAAATACGGTACTTTCCAAATCATCTGTGTTACAATAAAAGGTCAAACATCATTTTCCGTGAGTGATGGCATTAAAAATCGTATTCCACATGTACAAAATATGCCTTGTTAGGCAAACATTTCTGATATTGATAGGTAAACTTTAACACCAATTTAAAGGGTTGGACACAACCCAAGTTAAAAAAAAAGGTAAAGGACCCCTGATTTTTGGGGTGTGTGTGTGTGTGTGTGTGTGTGTGTGAGAGAGAGAGAGAGAGAGAGAGAGAGAGAGAGAGAGAGAGAGAGAGAATGAATTATGGAACTCTCCTGGGGAATATTATGAATCCATTCATTCAGCATGAAAGAGCAACAAGAGATGCTTACTCCACAATGTGACGATTCTGATGCTTAGGAGCACTGAAGTTTAAATGGTCCTGGTGAATTTATTCTAAAGGCTGAGTAAGGAAGCGCTAACACACTTGTGGCATTTCATACCCAAAGGTGGATTGTGTCATGGCTTAATTTCGGCTTGACATGTGGCAGCAGAACTACTTTTTTTCTCATTTTAATTCTGTCTAGGACTTTGAGAAAGGAGAAAACAGTGAAACAAAGGGAAGGTGAGAGGAGAAAATAAGAGATGATGAACAACAAAGAAGAGTAACTCTGGGAGGAAATGAGAAAAATGGGTATAGATGGATAAAAATCGAAAATCTGCTGTAGACCAAGAAAATTTCAAAAACATTTATTTTGTAATGCACATTGCTTTCTATAGCTTAACAAAAATCACAGCTATGTGTGTTGAATTTTCTGTTATTATGCTTTAACTGCAATGTACCTACAGGTATACATCTTGGGTAGTCCAACCTGCCCTCTCTACATGGGGCTCTGAAGGGAGGCGAATATGGATCTGGCTGAAAGCCCCTTTTGCAGGCAAAATCTGTCACATCTCCAGATGCGGAATAGATTTTATAAGCGGATTTCCACTTCAGCTGTATATTGTTTTGATTCATATCTTCTTCAGTTGCTGTACAAGGAGCTGTAGAAAGTCACAGATCATGTCATCTAAGAGATTAATTTGACAACGAGGAATTCACTTGACCGAAACGAAAAACAAAAACCAACAGCCCTTTGGATCGTGTCCAAAGTTAGTCTTACTCAGTCAAACCCACTGAAATAAATTGAGATTGAGATGTGGTCCCATCAGTGGGTCTCCTCTGATGAAAAATAAGTAAAGCTTCTGTCAAATGAATAAATAAATAAATAGCAATTTGAATATTCTCCCCATTAAAACCAATTGGGAGTCACAAGCGTTAGATTTTCTGAGTTGAGATTCAGCCAATGTGAAGAAACCATCAGTAGCAGTCCACATTTAATTGGGTGCTTTCTGAATTGGGGTCTGATACCAATATTATTATACATTATATAGGAGTATGTGGCTGTTGTCATGGTAGCTATGAGGTCCTTGAGTCAGTCCAGACTATGAAGCCTCGGCATGTAAATGAAGTCTCCAAGCACAAATATTGCAAGGGCTGTCACATGGGAGAGGGAACAAGCTGGTTTTTTCCTGCTCTGGCTCAAACCAATGGCTTCAAGTTCAAGTTACAAGAAAGGATAAACACCAGAAAATACTTTCTGACAGTAAGAGCTGTTCCACCTCCTTCGGGATGTTGTGGACTCTGCTTCCTTGAGGTTTATAAGTAGAGGTTGGATAGCCACCTGGCATGGATGCTGAGATTCCTGCATTGCAGGGGCTTAAACTACATGACCCTTGGGGTCCCTTTCAACTCTATGATTCTGTGAAGTGCTTGGGGATTCTCCAGTCCAACTCCCCAGATCATCTCCACTAGCTTTAACAGAGAGGCTGGTGAACATCAGATCGAACAGTACACCAACAGGATCCCTGTGTCTCTGGCCCAACAGCAGGAACAACTCAACCCTGGCTCCCAGGTGGATTGGCTTCCTGGTGAGGAAGATACCAGGTCAGCCCCCTCATCCCCGATCAAGTCATGGAGGAACGTTTTATTGAGGCCTATCAGGGCATTCAGTAACAGCAGAACAAAATGTGAGGGTTGCCTGTAATGACAGCCCAAATTTTGTCAGAAGATGCAACAACCGTACGATATCTCCTGTCCCTTCACCTTATCTGGGGTAAAGAACAATATGGTCTCCACAAGTGGTTATTGTTAATGTTCTTCTGAAACTATTGATTTTTGTCCAAAACATTACAACGTGAAGTTTGAAGGCTCATTATAGATGTGATTAACCTTAAGGCCCATCTAATAGTTTGTTGATGCAGCTGTTTGCAGGAAGAGGCACTGAGGGGAATTTGAATTCACTGCTGTGAGGAAAGTGGAAAGTCAGTGTCTGGGAGGAAAACCTTGCAAAGGGAAAGACCCACATGGCTGCCTATTATCAGTAAAGGCACCCAAAGTTTGGTGGGTGGCTCGCTTTGCTTCATGAGAGAACTACCTGTAGTTCGTGGGAGGAGCTGGGATGGAGGGTAACTAAAAGTGTGTACTAAAGCAAAAACACATATAGAACAATGCCAACTGCTGACACCACACTGGTGCCACTAGGTCACAGGTTTTTGAATTTATTGAATATCCTTCAATAAAACAGAAAAAGCAAAGATTTAGAGAAATTTCCTGTACCTATGCATGTTGGTGTATCTGTCCAATGCCCGTTGACACATTGTACATCTTGATTTCCTTGCATATTGTAGAGAGCTTGGCACTTATATTGTACACGTGCCCCTGGCATATATTCCGAAGTTGCCAGGCCCAGAAAGTCTCCATTTTCAATAGGAGGTGGAGGACCACATTTTCCTGCAGCATCTGTGGTGATGCATTGAAACAGAAAAAGGAATCTATTACATGGCATTTATTAGGATTACACATATGGCTGTGCACACAAGCATTTCTAGAATTCAGCTTCTACATCAGGAAAAAAGAAAAGTATCATGCAAAGATTTACCGTATTTTCGGCCCTATAGGACACACTTTTTCCCCTCCAAAAATGAAGGGGAAATGTGTGTGCGTCCTATGGGGCGAATGCAGGCTTTCGCTGAAGCCTGGAGAGCGAGGGGGGTCGGTGCGCACTTACCCCTCTCGCTCCCCAGGCTTCAGGAAGCTATCCACTAGCGTGGGAGACACAGCTCTCCCACGGCTAGTGGAGAGATTGCTGGCACCCAGAAGCTTGGGCGTACTGAGCACAGCACGCCCCAAGCTTTGGGCCTCGCGCAGCGCTACGCTAGCCGTGGGAGAGCTGTGCGACTTTGCGCAGCTCTCCCACGGCTTGTGAATAGCAGCCTGTTCTGGGGGCTGGGGTCGGGGGAAGCTTGGGCTTCCCCCGCCCCAGTCCCGCACCTGGGGGGGAAATATTTTTTTTCCTTTATTTCCCTCCCAAAAAACTAGGTGCGTCCTATGGGCCGGTGCGTCCTATGGGGCGAGAAATACGGTAATTTAAAAAGGGGGGGAAGTTTTAATATACGTTTTATTGAGCTATGTATATCTGCTTGGTGAAATAATCAGTGAACAAATTGTCTTTCTTTTGTCTCTTCAAGTGTGGCTGACATTCTACCAGCACCTCCTTAGTTGGTCAAACAGACCAATCATTAAAACAATTAGAACCTATTTTGACATGGATCTCATTGGGAGGAGGCGGCGGCTGTCCTCTGAATTTTGCTCAGCTCTTCACTATCAAAATTTATCATATTCTGCTGTTTTTGAAAATCTCTTTCAGTATCTTGCAAGTGTCTATTTGTAAAAATTGATTCTGCAGAAGCATAGAAGTTTATAAAATGCTGGTGCCTGAATATCTTGTGCTTCCATAAACACCTCTGTTAGTTTTCTCCTTTCTGCCTCTGATGTCTGGAACTCCTGCCCCAAACATGCAACTTGGGGGTAGGCAGTGTGATGCTATCTAGATGTTGCTGGACTACAACTCCAATCAGTCCCAGAATGGCGAATGGTCAGGGGAGTTACAGTCCATCAACATCTTGAAGCACTAAGTTTGCTGCAGTTGAATGGGGCTAATTCCACTGGTTCTAAAACTGCCTTTGCCATGAAGCGTTTGGCTTTCTGCTTAGCAATGTCTGAAGTGGGATGGGATGAGGCAGGGTGCGCCCCATCATTTTGGGCAGACATATTTGAAGATGACCTATTCATCTATCTCTTTCTTGCCTTGTCCCCGTCCAGATTTTGTCCTCCATGTGGGATTTCCAAAGCCGTCCCGTTAGGTACTGTGCAAAGCACAGTAGATGAATCTTTAGTCTCATCCAGTATTGTGTTTATGTTCCTACCTCTCCAGTCTACTAAAGTTCAGTTTGTAAGCTCTTTCAGGAACGGACCTGTTCTTATTTTTCTGCATTGTCTCCTCTCCACCCCCACTCTTATGCTTTAAAGCACCTTATGCACTGATGGTGTAAAAAACCATAATATTATTCTTACTTATGAGGTTATAATGGTTAGCCAAATGGTGGAATGAATGTCTAAATGATCCACAACACATATAACAACACAACTCTCACCACCTCAAATGGCATACTTCAAGGTACACAGGCAGCTCCCAGTCATCTAGAGCTGAGTAATCCAGCTGAACAATTGACTCAACAATTTCCTAGAGAACAAGAGGGCACGTGTGTGTCTTGAGAATGCATCAAGTACTATAAATTCTAAACGGCCTCGGTACAGTATACCTGAAGGAGCGTCTCCACCCCCATCGTTCTGCCCGGACGCTGAGGTCCAGCACCGAGGGCCTTCTGGCGGTTCCCTCATTGCGAGAAGCAAAGCTACAGGGAACCAGGCAGAGGGCCTTCTCGGTAGTGGCGCCCGCCCTGTGGAACGCCCTTCCAGCAGATGTCAAAGCGATAAACAACTACCTGACATTCAGAAGAGATCTGAAGGCAGCCCTGTTTAGGGATGTTTTTAACGTGTGATATTTTACTGTATTTTTGGTTTCTATGGAAGCCGCCCAGAGTGGCTGGGGAGGCCCAGCCAGATGGGCGGGGTATAAATAATAAATTATTATTATTATTATTATTATTATTACTACTACTACTACTACTACTACTACTACTACTAATTTAATTTATTATAGAAAGGTTGAGATATCTCAGTTCTTCTGTACTTATTACAGTTCAAGGGACGCTGGCTACTAGTGCTGGAAGAGACAAAAATACTTCTAGACTATCCTTTGCTATGGATCACAGTCATCTGAGAGGGAGACTGGAATCAGATGGACATAGACAGTCTAGATCAACATGTGCCACAAACAGATGATTACATCGTAAATAGCTCAAATTGATTTAAATAAGCATCGCAAGCCACCTTGTGCTGTGGAAGACCAATTGGGTCTGCATGGATTTCTTCCCACCCAATCACAATCGTGATGATTGGTCAATGAAGGAAAACTACCACCTCCAACTACTGAGTAATCCCATAGGAATCTCCATCAGGCCCGTTCTAGATGAAGATTGTTGGTTTTCCCATAGTATACACTTCAGTCTTGACTCCCTCTGGTATATTCCTCATAGCCCAGAGATTAGCAGAAGGTAAAGAATATATGACAGTCCAAGACTATGCAAAAATCCGCACAGTGCAAAATGTAACATACAACTTTATTTTTAAAAGGAAGGATGTTATATTCCTCTCTTTTAGAATACAGTGGTACCTCTGGTCACAAACTTAACTCGTTCCGGTGGTCCATTCTTAACCTGAAACTGTTCTTAACCTGAGGTACCACTTTAGCTAATGGGGCCTCCCGCTGCTGCCACACTGCCACTGCCACCACCACGCAATTTCTCTTCTCATCCTGAGGGAAAGTTCAAAAACCCAAGGTACTACTTCTGGGTTAGCGGAGTCTGTAACCTGAAGTGTCTGTAACCCGAGGTGTCTGTAACCCGAGGTACCACTGTATTTTTAAAATTGGACACCAAATACCTATGCATCTTGGTGGTTCTGTCCATTCTTTGTTCACACACTTTACTGTAAAAGCTCCAAAAAGGCTGAATCCTTGGCGACAGCGATAGCGCACCTTCTCAAGTGGCAAGTACCTTTGCTTGAGAGCAGTCGTAATCTGACCATTAGCAACCCGGGGTGGGGGAGTGCATGTTACATCTGAAATGATAGAGAAAACTTCAGTCCTTGAAAATGCATTCTATTCCCACAAAACAGCACCTACCAGTTTGTTCCAACATTCTGAGAGTGGACAACAGATGTCATAAGAGAGGATACTCTCCTAACTGTGAGAATTGCTGGTCTCCAACCCCCATCGAGGGTATAGGCTCCTATCTACCCAGCTGTAACCATAATCACATGGTTCGGAGCCCCTATGTTCTGATTCGATACATGATATCCTCTGCCATTGGCCCTTAAACTCTGAGTCATAATCATAGCTGTCAACCATCCTTTATTTGGCAGGAAAGTCCTTTATTCCAGCACCGTGTCCCACTACTGTCCCTTATTGATGATGTCCCTTAATTTTCCCGGGTTTCAAAGGAAGCAGCTCCTCTCCCTCCCTCCCTGCCGGCCAGGGAGGAGGTAGGGTCCAACTACGTTGCTTGGCTGCGTTGCTCACCCAATAAGGAGTCTAAGAACGATGCCTTGTGCCGATCAAATCGGCCACATTGCCTGCGGACTCGCCTTTGCTCAGCGCTTCCCAGCGGAGAGGTGACAGTGGTTTTCCTTGCTGCATCCCCTTTGCTGGGTTGCTGCGCTGTGGCAACCACTGCTTGAGGCTTCGTTTGGCTGCTGGCTGGGCTTTCTGCCTTTGGCTTGGAGGGGCTCAGAAGTTGAACATACCTGTGCTTGGAAAATCCCTTATTTTGGCTGCTGATCCCTTATTTTTGAGGCTGCTGGTCCCTTGTTTTCAAATCTGTACAGCTATGTCATAATGTCATAATGACAGCTATGGTCATAATTCACAGCTTGGAAGTTTAGGCAGCCAATCACGTTGGGAGTGGGAGTGGCCCAGGCCTTCAGAAATGTACATAAGCAGTTCCTTTGCCCCTGTTGTCCAGTTCCGTTAGTTCAATAAAGGTTCCTGTTGTTATCACTGTGTCTTGCCTCGTGGGAAACCATCTACACTACACTTTTGTAAATGAGTCCAGGAAGAAAGGTCCCTGAAAATGGCAGCTGTATTGGGTCATTTAAGGGTAAGTCAAGGTGCATATGGCAACTCCTCTTCCCTGCTCCCTGGAACACAAAAAGCACTGAAATCTACAAGCTTTAAAGGCACGCAGGAAACTGCCTTATGTAGAGTCAGACCACTGGTCCACCTAGCTCAATTTTATCTGTGTCCAGGATCCTGTGGCCCTCCAGATGTTGTTGGACTACATCTCCCATCATCCCCAGCCAGCAAGGTTGATGGTCAGAGATGATGGGAAGTGCAACAACATCTGGGGGCCACAGGTTCCCCATCCCTGCTCCATATGGACTGGTAGAGGCTCTCCAGGAGTTCAGGCAGAGGTTTGTCCTAGCCTCCACCTGGAGATGCCAGGGATTGAACATGGCACTTTGCGCATAGAAAACCTGTCTTTGATCCCTGCTAGTATATTGCCATACTGAAATTCTCCTATACAATTCAAGTCAATGCACAGTCTGAGAGGCAGTTTCCATGCTCTATTGCTGCCCTTCCCCATCTGAGGCTGACTAGAAAGGGGCATGTCTTAACACTGGGATACCATTCTATCATGCAGTATTTCCCAGTGCAGAGGCAAAATTGCCAGCATTCAGAGGAGGGCACATGGAAAACAGGGACTCACACAGGTGGATAATTCTCCTTGTTAGGACTTTAAAAATAAATTTCTTTGGCTGTAACAGTAAAGCACGCCTCCAGTTTTAACTCAGAAATAAAATACAGTGGTGCCTCGGGTTAAGTACTTAATTCGTTCCAAAGGTCCATTCTTATCCTGAAACTGTTCTTAACCTGAAGCACCACTTTAGCCAATGGGGCCTCCCGCTGCTGCCGCGCCGCCGGAGCACGATTTCTGTTCTCATCCTGAAGCAAAGTTCTTAACCTGAAGCACTATTTCTGGGTTAGCGGAGTCTGTAACCTGAAGCGTATGTAACCCGAGGTACCACTGTATCTGCCTTGGCCATCAGATATTTTGTAATCTCTTCCCAGCTTCTTCCACTTCCTTTTTTACATTTATGTTTGGCACACAGAAGGAAGATCAGGAAGCCAGTATACCTGAAGGAGCATCTCCACCCCCATCGTTCTGCTTGGACACTGAGGTCCAGCTCTGAGGGCCTTCTGGCAGTTCCCTCACTGCGAGATGTGAGGTTACAGGGAACCAGGGAGAGGGCCTTCTCAGTAGTGGCACCCACCCTGTGGAATGCTCTCCCATCAGATGTCAAGGAAATAAACAACTTTCCAACTTTTAGAAGACATCTGAAGACATCCTTGTTTAGGGAAGTTTTTAAGGATTGATGCTTTTATTTTGTTTTTAGATATCTTGTAAGCTGCCCAGTAGAGACGTGGGTGGCGCTGTGGGTAAAACCTCAGCGCCTAGGACTTGCTGATCGTAAGGTCGGCGGTTCGAATCCCCGCGGCGGGGTGAGCTCCTGTCGTTCGGTCCCAGCTCCTGCCCACCTAGCAGTTCGAAAGCACCCTTAAGTGAAAGTTGATAAATAGGTACCGCTTTATAGCGGGAAGGTAAACGGCGTTTCCGTGTGCTGCGCTGGTGCAGGCCCACCAGAGCAGCTTCATCACGCTGGCCACGTGACCCGGAAGTGTCTCCGGACAGCGCTGGCTCCCGGCCTCTTAAGTGAGATGGGCGCACAACCCTAGAGTTGGACACAACTGGCCCGTACGGGCAGGGGTACCTTTACCTTTAAGCTGCCCAGAGTGCAGACAGATCAGGAGGGTAAAAATAAATTATTATTATTATCATCATCATCATCATCATCATCATCATCATCATCATTATACTCATCTGCAATGCCAGGTCTTACCTACACATGTCGGTGGTTGTGACCACTCTTTATTTTGACATGTTACATTAGGCGATCCAGAGATTTCAAAACCTTCACGGCACTCATAATGCACCTCGTCGTCAGGCAGATAGACCTCTGCTGTCCCCGCCACAATATCAGCACCGGCAACTGCAGGGGGCTCTCCGCAGATTGCATCTACATGGGGAGAGGAAACCAACAAATAAGCTTTTCCTCCACAAATTGTGCTTTCTGCATAATAGATACCCATCATTCTTTTTTAAAAAAGAATACCAGAACCTAATGTGAATGAACACAAAGAGTGCAAGAGCTTAATGCAAGCAAACCTTGCTTACAGGAAGAGTTGCCAACTTCTCAGAAACATTGCAGGGGCCCTATGCAACGCTTTCAAACTGCTAGGTTGGCAGGAGCAGGGACAGAGCAACGGGAGCTCACCCTGTCGCAGGGATTCGAACCGCCAACTTTCCGATTGGCAAGCCCTAGGCTCAGTGGTTTAACCCACAGCGCCACCCGCGTCCCCATGCAAGGGAAAGAAGTCACCCCCAAATGTCTCGGCCCCTAGGAGTTGGTGCCTATGTTTACAGATCATGGTTAAGGGGGGCCAAGCTTAACTGCAATCCTGCTGTCCAATGCCTAACTAAAGCCAAACATTGGTTTAACTACTGTAGCCTTTTTAGACTTTACCAACTGGTGGGGTCTGTGTTGCTCCCGGACACCGAGGTTTGGTTCAGAGAAAGAGTTTATTTTGCTCTCCGGATAGCAGAAGGCACTTGCGTGGTCAGTCCACAGCAAGTCCAAAGAAATGAGAAATTTCATGCAGTATATATATCCTCTAGGCACCCTCTCCCCCCTTCCTCAGGAATTCAAGCACGTTAGCTTATACACATAAATTGACATCCATGACCATAAACAGTTATTCCTGTTCCGGCACTCTTAACCATAAAAGGTTGTTCCTGTTCCTATACTTTTATCTTGGGGCAGGAGGTCACCAACTCCTGGTGCCGTTCCCGGGTCTCTTGTCAGACTTGACAAGGTCTGTGCGTCTTTGTGGTCTTTGTGGTCAGGATGTAAGATAAGACCCAGACGTGCCATCCCTGCTCTACTGGAACTGGCAAGGCCACTCATTGCCATCACGGACTGATAAGGGAGAGGGCTTTGAGCACTTGTTTATACAAGTCCCTAAAACAGTTGGATGGCACCTTGTACACCTCATTCCAGCAACTGCTGCAGCCAAGCTGGTGCCAAATGTATTGCTCTGCTTTCCTTCGAACCACATCAGTGAAGCCGAAAGGGGGGTCTTCTTGTCTGGGCAGCCCAGGAAAAATGAGAAGCGGGAAGAACTGAAATTGACAGATGCATCCATACCTCAGACAGATAGTTATTTTAACCCAAGGTCATTTCGTTTAAGTATCTCTAAGATACTTGATTTGTTCTGCTATAATATAGGCCCAGTTAAGCTCTATGTCACATAGATTTCAGTGGGAAGAATAACTACGTTCTCAAACTCGGCTGGATGTTGCCACTACCCTTTAATTGAATTGTATTAGGCAATATTATTTCTTCAGGGCAGAATTTTAATTTGACAAAGGGATTTTGTTAATTTATGATGGCAGCAGAACCTGGGATTCAGCACTAAATTCCTAAATATAACCATCAGAAAAATGTTTGATATTTTATTGTGGTTTTAATATTTTGTTGGGAGCTGCCTAGAGTAGCTAGGGAAACCGAGCCAGATGGGCAGGGTATAAACAAGAAAATTATTATTATTAAATCAGTCAATCAATCAATCAGTCAGTCAGCTTACATCATATATTTTGCTTCATCAGCTGTGTAGGGGAGAACAGGGGAAGAGTGTAAGACACTTGGTTGCTCCTTATGGCATCAGCTGCCATTCGTGTTACATCTAATTCCTGCCATTCTATTGCAGCGGCTTCCAAACTTCTTGGAGAGAAATTCACCATGGAGCACTATCTCCACCCTTATACCAAAGAAACATATTTATTTATTTTTCTTTCCAATCTCTTCACAGAGCACTTGGAGATGCTTTGTGGAGCAACCAGTGCTCCATGCAGCACAGTTTGGGAACCACTGATCTATTGAATAAGCATCTTTATTACCTCACGAGTGCATTACTATCTTACACAAAAAAGGCAAAGCACCCCTGGATGGTTAAGTCCAGTCAAAGGCGACTATGGAGTTGCGGCGCTCATTTTGCTTTCAGGCCAAGGGAGCTAGTGTTTGTCCACAGACAGCTTTCCGGGTCACGTGGCCAGCATGTCTAAACCACTTCTGGCACAATGGAACACTGTGACGGAAACCAGAGTGCACAGAAAAGCCGTTTACCTTCCTGCCGCAGCAGTACCTATTTATCTACTTGCACTGGTGTGCTTTTGAACTGCTAGGTTGGCAGGAGCTGGGCAGAGCAATGGGAACTTACCCCATTGCGGCAAGCCCAAGAGGCTCAGTGGTTTAGACCACAGCAACACCCACATTCTTGGTTTGAATCCCCATTATTAAATAAGAAGAACATAAGAAGAGCCTGATGGGTCAATGGCCCTTCTAGGCCAGCGTTCTGTCCTCAAGTGGGCAGCCAAATGTCTGTTGAAGACCCACAAGCCTGATCTGAGTGTAAGAGCAGTCTCACTTCCTGTGATCTGCAGCAACTGGTATATGAAAAGCAGAGGCATCAATGGCCTTCTCCATGAATTTCTCCAGTCCTCTTTTTAAGCCATCTAACTTGGTGGCTATCAATGTCTTCTGTATGAGTAGGTTCCAAAGTTTAACTGTGTCCTTAGAATAATTTGAGAGAGGAATTGCCATTTTTAGGCCACATTGTCATTTATATTTTCTAGTTTCTTTTCTTTCTTTTTAAAAAAGTTATGCTTCTTTAGTTTATAAATCACACACCACCAC